>NW_027144147.1:0-41395 GCF_026170545.1 Melanerpes formicivorus | reverse complement strand
GGGCTGGGGCTGGGCTAGGGCAGGGCTGGGGCTGGGGCTGGGCTGGGGCTGGGTCCAGGGCTGTGGCTGGGCTGTGGCTGGAGCTGGGCTGGGGCTGAGGGTCGGGCTGGGGCTGGGCTGGGGCTGGGCTAGGGCTGGGCTGGGGGCCGGGGCTGCGACTGGGGCTGGATCCAGGGCTGGGGCTGGGCTGTGGCTGTGGCTGTGCTGGGGCAGGGCTGGGGCTGGGGCTGGGGCAGGGCTGGGGCTGGGGGCAGGTCTGGACTGGGTGCATGGCTGGGGCTGGGTTGGGGGCAGGGCTGGGGCTGGGGCTGGGGCCGGGGCTGGTTCAGGACTGAGGCTGGGGCAGGGCTGGGGCTGGGGCTGGGGCCGGGGCTGGGGCAGGACTGAGGCTGGGGCAGGGCTGGGGGCTGTGGGTGGCCGGGGCAGGCCTGGGGCAGGGGCTGGGCTGGGGCCGAGGGTGGGGGCTGGGGCTGTAGCTGGAGCTGGGCTGGGGCTGGGTCCAGGGCAGTGGCTGGGCCGTGGCTGGAGCTGGGCTGGGGCTGGGCTGGGGCTGGTCTGGGGGCACGGGCTGGGGCCTGAGGCAGGGCTGGGACTGAGGTTGGGGGCCGGGGCTGGGGCTGGAGTAGGCTGGAGGCTGGGCCTTGGACTGGGGCTGGGGGCAGGTCTGGACTGGGTGCATGGCTGGGGCTGGGTTGGGGGCAGGGCTGGGGCTGGGGCTGGGACCGGGGCTGGGGCAGGACTGAGGCTGGGGCAGGACTGAGGCTGGGGCTGGGGCTGGGGCCGGGGCTGGGGCAGGACTGAGGCTGGGGCAGGGCTGGGGCTGTGGTGGGCCGGGGCAGGGCTGGGGGCAGGGGCTGGGCTGGGGCCGAGGGTGGGGCTGGGGCTTGTAGCTGGAGCTGGGCTGGGGGCTGGGTCCAGTGCAGTGGCTGGGCCGTGGCTGGAGCTGGGCTGGGGCTGGGCTGGGGCCGGGCTGGGGCTGGGTTCGGTGCAGGGCTGGGGCTGGGGCAGTGCTTGGCTGGGGCCGGGGCTGGGGCCGGGGGTGGGGCTGGGGGCTGGGGCTGAGGCGGGGACTGGGGTTGGGACAGGGGCCAGGCTGCGTCTGGGGCTGGGCTGAGGGCAGGGCTGGGGCTGGGGGCTGGGATGGGGTAGGACTGGGACTGGGGCAGGGGCACGGGCCGAGGCTGGAAACAGGGCTAGGGCTGGAGCTAGGGCAGGGCTGGAGCAGGGCTGGGGCTGGGTTCCATGCAGGGCTGGGGCTGGGGCGGGGCTGGGCTGGGGCCGGGGATGGGGCCGGGGTTGTGGGGCTGGGGCTGGGGGCTGAGGCGGGGGACTGGGAGAGGGCTGGGGCTAGGTCCAGGGCTGGGGCTGGGCTAGAGCTGGGATGGGGCCGGGGCTGCGACTGGGGCTGGGTCTAGGCCTGGGGCTGGGCTGTGGCTGGGGCTGTGCTGGGGCAGGGCTGGGGCTGGGCTGGGCATGAGGCTGGGGTGGGGCTGGGGCTGGGGCAGGGCTAGGGCTGGGCTGGGGGGCAAGGATGGGGTTTGGGCTGGGGCTGGGTCCAGGGCTGTGGCTGGGCTGTGGCTGGAACTGGGCTGGGGCTGAGGGTGTGGCTGCGGCTGGGCTAGGGGCTGGGCTGGGTCTGGGGCTGCGACTGGGGCTGGATCCAGGCTGGGGCTGGGCTGTGGATGGGGCTGGGCTGGGGCTGGGCTGGGGCAGGGCTGGCTGGGGCAGGGCTGGGGGGCGGGCTGGGGCTGGGATGGGCTGAGGGCAGGTCTGGGGCAGGGCTGGGGATGGGGCTGTGCTGGGGCTGGGGTCCAGGGCTGTGGCAAATCTGTGGCTGGAGCTGGGCTGGGGCTGAGGTTGGGGCCGCGGCTGCGACTGGGGCTGGGTCCAGGGCTGGGGCTAGGCTGTGTCTGGGGCTGGTCTGGGGCTGGGTCCAGGGCAGGGCCTGGGCTGGGGCTGGGACAGGGGCTGGGCTGGGGCCGAGGGTGGGGCTGGGGCTGGGGCAGGGGCTGGGCTGGGGCTGGGGCTGGGCTGGGGCTGGGAGTGGGCCGGGGGCAGGGCTGGGACAGGGGCTGGGCTGGGGGCCGAGGGTGGGGCTGGGGCTGGGGCAGGGGCTGGGCTGGGGCTGGGGCTGGGCTGGGGCTGGGACTGGGGCAGGGCTAGGGTTTTAGCTGGGGGCAAGGATGGGGTTTGGGCTGGGGCTGGGCCAGGGCTTGGGCTGGGCTGGGATCGGGGATGGGCTGGGACCGGGCTGGCACAGGGCTAGGCCTGGGGCTGGGCTGGGGCCAAGACTGGGGCCGGGGCTGGGGCAGGGCTGGGGCAGGGCTTGAACTGGGGCTGGGCTGGGGTGGGGCTGGGGCTGGGTCCAGGGCTGGGTCTGGGCTGGGGCTGAGACTGGGGCAGGGCTGGGACTGGGGCCGGGCTAACGCTGGGCTGGGGGCAAGGATGGGGTTTGGGCTGGGGCTGGGCCAGGGGTTTGGGCTGGGGGGGGGACCGGGGCTGGGGCTGGGGTAGGGCTGGCACAGGGCTAGGCCTGGGGCTGGGCTAGGGCCGAGTCTGGGGCCGGGGCTGGGGCAGGGCTGGGGCAGGGCTGGAACTGGGGGCTGGGCTGGGGCCAAGGTTGGGGCTAGGGGCCGGGCTGGTGGCGAGGGTTGGGCTGGGGCTGGAGCCAGGGTTGGGGCAGGAGCCAGGGCTGGGACAGGGCTGAGGTCAGGCCTGGGGCTGCGGCTGGGGCAGGGCTGGGGCTGCGGCTGGGGCTGGGCCTGGGGCTGGGGCTGGGGACAGGGCTGGGGCCAGGCTGGGTCGTGGGCTGGGCTGAGGGCAGGGCTGGGGCTGGGGGCTGGGATGGGGCTGGGGCTGGGGACAGGGCTGGGGCCAGGCTGGGTCTGGGTCTGGGCTGAGGGCAGGGCAGGGGCTGGGGGCTGGGATGGGGCAGGACTGGGACTGGGGCAGGGGGCACGGGCCGAGGCTGGGGACAGGGCTAGGGCTGGAGCTAGGGCAGGGCTGGGGCCAGGCTGGGGCTGGGTTGGGCTCAGGGGTGGGGCTTGGTCCAGGGCTGGGGCTGGGCTAGGGCAGGGCTGGGGCTGGGGCTGGGCTGGGGCTGGGTCCAGGGCTGTGGCTGGGCTGTGGCTGGAGCTGGGCTGGGCTGAGGGTGGGGCCGGGGCTGCGACTGGGGCTGGGTCCAGGGCTGGGGCTGCGCTGGGGCTGGGGCTGGGCTGGGGCTGGGCTGGGGCTGTGGCTGGGGCTGGGCTGGGGCTGGGTCCAGGGCTGGGACAGGGGCTGGGCTGGGGCTGAGGGTGGGGCTGGGGCTGGGGCTGGGGCTGGGGCTGGGGCTGAGGGCAGGGCTAGGCTAGGACTGGGGCTGGGGAAGGGGCCGGGGCTGGGGAGAGGGCTGGGGCCGGGCTGGGGTTGGGTTCGGTGCAGGGCTGGGGCTGGGCGGGGCTGGGCAGGGCTGGGCCTGGGCTGGGGATGAGGCTGGGGTGGGGGCTGGGGCTGGGTCCAGGGCTGGGGCTGGGCTGGGGCTGGGACTGGGGCAGGGCTAGGGCTGGGCTGGGGCAAGGATGGGGTTTGGGCTGGGGCTGGGCCAGGGGCTTGGGCTGGGCTGGGGACCGGGGCTGGGCTGGGGTAGGGCTGGCACAGGGCTAGACCTGGGGCTGGGCTGGGGCCGAGTCTGGGGCCGGGGCTGGGGCAGGGCTGGGGCAGGGCTGGAACTGGGGGCTGGGCTGGGGCCAAGTTTTGGGCTGGGGCTGGGCTGGTGGCGAGGGTGGGGCTGGGGCTGGGGGCTGGGGCTGCGGACAGGGCTGGGGCTAGGGCTGAGGTAGGGGTAGGGCTGGGGCTGGATTGGGACCAGGGCTGGGGCAGGACTAGGCTTGAGGCTGGGGACTTGGGCTGGGGCTGGGTTGGGCGCAGGGCTGGGGCTGGGGCTGGAACCAAGGCTTGGGCAGGGCTGGGGCTGGGGCTGGAGCCAGGGTTGGGGCAGGAGCCAGGGCTGGGACAGGGCTGAGGTCAGGCCTGGGGCTGCGGCTGGGGCAGGGCTGGGGCTGGGGCTGGGGCTGGGCCTGGGGCTGGGGCTGGGGACAGGGCTGGGGCCAGGCTGGGTCTGGGTCTGGGCTGAGGGCAGGGCAGGGGCTGGGGGCTGGGATGGGGCTGGGGCTGGGGACAGGGCTGGGGCCAGGCTGGGTCTGGGTCTGGGCTGAGGGCAGGGCAGGGGCTGGGGGCTGGGATGGGGCAGGACTGGGACTGGGGGCAGGGGCACGGGCCGAGGCTGGGGACAGGGCTAGGGCTGGAGCTAGGGCAGGGCTGGGGCCAGGCTGGGGCTGGGTTGGGCTCAGGGGTGGGCTTGGTCCAGGGCTGGGGCTGGGCTAGGGCAGGGCTGGGGCTGGGGCTGGGCTGGGGCTGGGTCCAGGGCTGTGGCTGGGCTGTGGCTGGAGCTGGGCTGGGCTGAGGGTGGGGCCGGGGCTGCGACTGGGGCTGGGTCCAGGGCTGGGGCTGCGCTGGGGCTGGGGCTGGGCTGGGGCTGGGCTGGGGCTGTGGCTGGGGCTGGGGCTGGGAAGGGCGCAGGGATGGGGGTGGGCTGCGCTGGGCTGGGGCAGGGCTGGGCCTGGGCTGGGGATGAGGCTGGGGTGGGGCTGGGGCTGGGTCCAGGGCAGGGGCTGAGCTGGGGCTGGGGCAGGGTCCAGGGTGGGGCTGTGTCCAGGGCTGGGGCAGGACTGGGTCCGGGCTGGGGCTGGGGCGGGGCTGAGGGCAGGTCTGGGGCAGGGCTGGGGCTGGGGCTTGGGCGGGGCTGGGCTGGGGCCGGGGATGGGGCCGTGAGTGGGGCTGGGGCTGGGGCTGGGGCGGGGGACTGGGAGAGGGCTGGGGCTGGGGCTGGGTCCAGGGCTGGGGCTGGGCGCTGGCAGGGGCTGGGCTGGGGCAGGGCTGGGCCTGGGCTGGGGATTAGGCTGGGGTGGGGCTGGGCGGTGGCTCGGGCTGGGCTGGGCAGGGCTGGGGCTGGGGCTGGGAAGGGCGCAGGCATGGGGGTGGGCTGCGCTGGGCTGGGGCAGGGCTGGGCCTGGGATGGGGATGAGGCTGGGGTGGGGCTGGGGCTGGGTCCAGGGCAGGGGCTGGGCTGGGGCTGGGGCTAGGCTGGGGCAGGGCTGGGGCTGGGCTGGGGCTGGGGCAGGGTCCAGGGTGGGGCTGTGTCCAGGGCTGGGGCAGGACTGGGGATGGGGCTGGGCTGGGGCTGGGCTGGGGCTGTGGCTGGGGCTGGGCTGGGGCTGGGCCCAGGGCAGGGGCTGGGCTGGGGCTGGGACTGGGCCGGGGCAGGGCTGGGACAGGGGCTGGGCTGGGGCCGAGGGTGGGGGCTGGGGCTGGGGCTAGGGCTGGGGCTGAGGGCACGGCTGGGCTAGGGCTGGGGCTGGGGCTGGGGCTGGGGCTGGGGCTGGGATGTGGCTGGAGCTGGGCTGGGGCTGAGGGTGGGGCTGGGGCTGGGCTAGGGCTGGGCTGGGGCCAGGGCTGCGACGGGGCCGGGGCTGCAACTGGGCTGGCTCTAGAGCTGGGGCTGGGCTGTGGCTGGGGCTGGGCTGGGGCTGGGGCTGGGCTGGGGCTGGCGCTGGGCTGAGGGCAGGGCTGTGGCTGGGGCTGGGCTAGGGCTGGGGCTGGGCTGGGGCTGGCGCTGGGCTGAGGGCAGGGCTGGGGCTGGGGCTGGGCTGGGGCTGGGTCCAGGGCTGTGACTGGGCTGTGGCTGGAACTGGGCTGGGGCTGAGGGTGTGGCTGGGGCTGGGCTAGGGCTGGGCTGGGTCTGGGGCTGCGACTGGGGCTGGATCCAGGGCTGGGGCTGGGCTGTGGATGGGGCTGGGCTGGGGCTGGGCTGGGGCAGGGCTGGGCTGGGGCAGGGCTGGGGGCGGGCTGGGGCTGGGGATGGGCTGAGGGCAGGTCTGGGGCAGGGCTGGGGATGGGGCTGTGCTGGGGCTGGGTCCAGGGCTGTGGCAAATCTGTGGCTGGAGCTGGGCTGGGGCTGAGGTTGGGGCCGGGGCTGCGACTGGGGCTGGGTCCAGGGCTGGGGCTAGGCTGTGTCTGGGGCTGGTCTGGGGCTGGGTCCAGGGCTGGGGCTGGGCTGGGGCTGGGACTGGGGCAGGGCTAGGGCTGGGCTGGGGCAAGGATGGGGTTTGGGCTGGGGCTGGGCTGGTGGCGAGGGTGGGGCTGGGGCTGGAGCCAGGGTTGGGGCAGGAGCTAGGGCTGGGGCAGGGCTGAGGTCAGGGCTGTGGCTGCGGCTGGGGCCGGGCTGGGGCTGGGGCTGGGCCTGGGCCTGGGGCTGGGGCTGGGGACAGGGCTGGGCTGAGGGCAGGGCTGGGGCTGGGGGCTGGGATGGGCCTGGGGCTGGGGCTAGGGCTGGGGCCAGGCTGGGGCAGGGCCGCGGCCGGGCTGGGGCTGGGCAGGGCGGGGTCTGGGACAGGGCTGGGCTACGGCTGGGCTAGGACCGGGGATGGGTCCGGAGGTGGGGGCTGGGGCTGGGGCTGGGGCAGTGCTGGGCCTGGGCTGGGCATGAGGCTGGGGTGGGGCTGGGGCTGGGTCCAGGGCTGGGTCTGGGCTGGGGCTGAGACTGGGGCAGGGCTGGGACTGGGGCCGGGCTAACGCTGGGCTGGGGGCAAGGATGGGGTTTGGGCTGGGGCTGGGCCAGGGTTTGGGCTGGGGGGGGGACCGGGGCTGGGCTGGGGTAGGGCTGGCACAGGGCTAGGCCTGGGGCTGGGCTAGGGCTGAGTCTGGGGCCAAGGCTGGGGCAGGGCTGGGGCAGGGCTGGAATTGGGGCTGGGCTGGGGCCAAGGTTGGGGCTGGGGCCGGGCTGGTGGCGAGGGTTGGGCTGGGGTTGGAGCCAGGGTTGGGGCAGGAGCCAGGGCTGGGGCAGGGCTGAGGTCAGGCCTGGGGCTGCGGCTGGGGCAGGGCTGGGGCTGGGGCTGGGGCTGGGCCTGGGGCTGGGGCTGGGGACAGGGCTGGGGCCAGGCTGGGTCTGGGGCTGGGCTGAGGGCAGGGCTGGGGCTTGGGGCTGGGATGGGGCTGGGGCTGGGGACAGGGCTGGGGCCAGGCTGGGTCTGGGTCTGGGCTGAGGGCAGGGCAGGGGCTGGGGGCTGGGATGGGGCAGGACTGGGACTGGGGCAGGGGCACGGGCCGAGGCTGGGGACAGGGCTAGGGCTGGAGCTAGGGCAGGGCTGGGGGCCAGGCTGGGGCTGGGTTGGGCTCAGGGGTGGGGCTTG
The DNA here is from genome assembly GCF_026170545.1 of Melanerpes formicivorus. NCBI lineage: Eukaryota > Metazoa > Chordata > Aves > Piciformes > Picidae > Melanerpes > Melanerpes formicivorus. The sequence goes on along the minus strand of NW_027144147.1, from coordinate 34,166 downwards.
GTCCAGGGCTGAGGCTGGGCTAGGGCAGGGCTGGGGCTGGGGCTGGGCTGGGGCTGGGTCCAGGGCTGTGGCTGGGCTGTGTCTGGAGCTGGGCTGGGGCTGAGGGTGGGGCTGGGGCTGGGTTGGGCTCAGGGGTGGGGATTGGTCCAGGGCTGGGGCTGGGCTAGGGCAGGGCTGGGGCTGGGGCTGGGCTGGGGCTGGGTCCAGGGCTGTGGCTGGGCTGTGGCTGGAGCTGGGTTGGGGCTGAGGGTCGGGCTGGGGCTGGGCTGGGGCTGGGCTAGGGCTGGGCTGGGGCCGGGGCTGCGACTGGGGCTGGATCCAGGGCTGGGGCTGGGCTGTGGCTGTGGCTGTGCTGGGGCAGGGCTGGGGCTGGGGCTGGGGCAGGGCTGGGGCTGGGGGCAGGTCTGGACTGGGTGCATGGCTGGGGCTGGGTTGGGGGCAGGGCTGGGGCTGGGGCTGGGGCCGGGGCTGGTTCAGGACTGAGGCTGGGGCAGGGCTGGGGCTGGGGCTGGGGCCGGGGCTGGGGCAGGACTGAGGCTGGGGCAGGGCTGGGGCTGTGGGTGGCCGGGGCAGGCCTGGGGCAGGGGCTGGGCTGGGGGCCGAGGGTGGGGCTGGGGCTGTAGCTGGAGCTGGGCTGGGGCTGGGGTCCAGGGCAGTGGCTGGGCCGTGGCTGGAGCTGGGCTGGGGCTGGGCTGGGGCTGGTCTGGGGGCACGGGCTGGGGCCTGAGGCAGGGCTGGGACTGAGGTTGGGGCCGGGGCTGGGGCTGGAGTAGGCTGGAGGCTGGGCCTTGGACTGGGGCTGGGGGCAGGTCTGGACTGGGTGCATGGCTGGGGCTGGGTTGGGGGCAGGGCTGGGGCTGGGGCTGGGGCCGGGGCTGGGGCAGGACTGAGGCTGGGGCAGGACTGAGGCTGGGGCTGGGGCTGGGGCTGGGGCTGGGGCCGGGGCTGGGGCAGGACTGAGGCTGGGGCAGGGCTGGGGCTGTGGTGGGCCGGGGCAGGGCTGGGGCAGGGGCTGGGCTGGGGCCGAGGGTGGGGCTGGGGCTGTAGCTGGAGCTGGGCTGGGGCTGGGTCCAGTGCAGTGGCTGGGGCCGTGGCTGGAGCTGGGCTGGGGCTGGGCTGGGGCCGGGCTGGGGCTGGGTTCGGTGCAGGGCTGGGGCTGGGGCAGTGCTTGGCTGGGGCCGGGGCTGGGGCCGGGGGTGGGGCTGGGGCTGGGGCTGAGGCGGGGACTGGGGTTGGGACAGGGGCCAGGCTGCGTCTGGGGCTGGGCTGAGGGCAGGGCTGGGGCTGGGGGCTGGGATGGGGTAGGACTGGGACTGGGGCAGGGGCACGGGCCGAGGCTGGAAACAGGGCTAGGGCTGGAGCTAGGGCAGGGCTGGAGCAGGGCTGGGGCTGGGTTCCATGCAGGGCTGCGGCTGGGGCGGGGCTGGGCTGGGGCCGGGGATGGGGCCGGGTGTGGGGCTGGGGCTGGGGCTGAGGCGGGGGACTGGGAGAGGGCTGGGGCTAGGTCCAGGGCTGGGGCTGGGCTAGAGCTGGGATGGGGCCGGGGCTGCGACTGGGGCTGGGTCTAGGCCTGGGGCTGGGCTGTGGCTGGGGCTGTGCTGGGGCAGGGCTGGGGCTGGGCTGGGCATGAGGCTGGGGTGGGGCTGGGGCTGGGGCAGGGCTAGGGCTGGGCTGGGGGCAAGGATGGGGTTTGGGCTGGGGCTGGGTCCAGGGCTGTGGCTGGGCTGTGGCTGGAACTGGGCTGGGGCTGAGGGTGTGGCTGCGGCTGGGCTAGGGCTGGGCTGGGTCTGGGGCTGCGACTGGGGCTGGATCCAGGGCTGGGGCTGGGCTGTGGATGGGGCTGGGCTGGGGCTGGGCTGGGGCAGGGCTGGGCTGGGGCAGGGCTGGGGGCGGGCTGGGGCTGGGGATGGGCTGAGGGCAGGTCTGGGGCAGGGCTGGGGATGGGGCTGTGCTGGGGCTGGGTCCAGGGCTGTGGCAAATCTGTGGCTGGAGCTGGGCTGGGGCTGAGGTTGGGGCCGCGGCTGCGACTGGGGCTGGGTCCAGGGCTGGGGCTAGGCTGTGTCTGGGGCTGGTCTGGGGGCTGGGTCCAGGGCAGGGCCTGGGCTGGGGCTGGGGACAGGGGCTGGGCTGGGGCCGAGGGTGGGGCTGGGGCTGGGGCAGGGGCTGGGCTGGGGCTGGGGCTGGGCTGGGGCTGGGAGTGGGCCGGGGGCAGGGCTGGGACAGGGGGCTGGGGCTGGGGGCCGAGGGTGGGTCTGGGGCTGGGGCAGGGGCTGGGCTGGGGCTGGGGCTGGGCTGGGGCTGGGACTGGGGCAGGGCTAGGGTTTAGCTGGGGGCAAGGATGGGGTTTGGGCTGGGGCTGGGGCCAGGGCTTGGGCTGGGCTGGGATCGGGGATGGGCTGGGACCCCGGGCTGGCACAGGGCTAGGCCTGGGGCTGGGCTGGGGCCAAGACTGGGGCCGGGGCTGGGGCAGGGCTGGGGCAGGGCTTGAACTGGGGCTGGGCTGGGGTGGGGCTGGGGCTGGGTCCAGGGCTGGGTCTGGGCTGGGGCTGAGACTGGGGCAGGGCTGGGACTGGGGCCGGGCTAACGCTGGGCTGGGGGCAAGGATGGGGTTTGGGCTGGGGCTGGGGCCAGGGGTTGGGCTGGGGGGGGACCGGGGCTGGGCTGGGGTAGGGCTGGCACAGGGCTAGTCCTGGGGCTGGGCTAGGGCCGAGTCTGGGGCCGGGGCTGGGGGCAGGGCTGGGGCAGGGCTGGAACTGGGGCTGGGCTGGGGGCCAAGGTTGGGGCTAGGGCCGGGCTGGTGGCGAGGGTTGGGCTGGGGCTGGAGCCAGGGTTGGGGCAGGAGCCAGGGCTGGGACAGGGCTGAGGTCAGGCCTGGGGGCTGCGGCTGGGGCAGGGCTGGGGCTGCGGCTGGGGCTGGGCCTGGGGCTGGGGCTGGGGACAGGGCTGGGGCCAGGCTGGGTCGTGGGCTGGGCTGAGGGCAGGGCTGGGGCTGGGGGCTGGGATGGGGCTGGGGCTGGGGACAGGGCTGGGGCCAGGCTGGGTCTGGGTCTGGGCTGAGGGCAGGGCAGGGGCTGGGGGCTGGGATGGGGCAGGACTGGGACTGGGGCAGGGGCACGGGCCGAGGCTGGGGGGCTGGAGCTAGGGCAGGGCTGGGGCCAGGCTGGGGCTGGGTTGGCTCAGGGGTGGGGCTTGGTCCAGGGCTGGGGCTGGGCTAGGGCAGGGCTGGGGCTGGGGCTGGGCTGGGGCTGGGTCCAGGGCTGTGGCTGGGCTGTGCGCTGGAGCTGGGCTGGGCTGAGGGGTGGGGCCGGGGCTGCGACTGGGGCTGGGTCCAGGGCTGGGGCTGCGCTGGGGGCTGGGGCTGGGCTGGGGCTGGGCTGGGGCTGTGGCTGGGGCTGGGCTGGGGCTGGGTCCAGGGCTGGGACAGGGGCTGGGCTGGGGCTGAGGGTGGGGCTGGGGCTGGGGCTGGGGCTGGGGCTGGGGCTGAGGGCAGGGCTAGGCTAGGACTGGGGCTGGGGAAGGGGCCGGGGCTGGGGAGAGGGGCTGGGGCCGGGCTGGGGTTGGGTTCGGTGCAGGGCTGGGGCTGGGCGGGGGCTGGGCAGGGCTGGGCCTGGGCTGGGGATGAGGCTGGGGTGGGGCTGGGGCTGGGTCCAGGGCTGGGGGCTGGGGCTGGGGCTGGGACTGGGGCAGGGCTAGGGCTGGGCTGGGGCAAGGATGGGGTTTGGGCTGGGGCTGGGCCAGGGCTTGGGCTGGGCTGGGACCGGGGCTGGGCTGGGGTAGGGCTGGCACAGGGCTAGACCTGGGGCTGGGCTGGGGCCGAGTCTGGGGCCGGGGCTGGGGGCAGGGCTGGGGCAGGGCTGGAACTGGGGCTGGGCTGGGGCCAAGTTTTGGGCTGGGGCTGGGCTTGGTGGCGAGGGTGGGGCTGGGGCTGGGGCTGGGGCTGCGGACAGGGCTGGGGCTAGGGCTGAGGTAGGGGTAGGGCTGGGGCTGGATTGGGACCAGGGCTGGGGCAGGACTAGGCTTGAGGCTGGGACTTGGGGCTGGGGCTGGGTTGGCGCAGGGCTGGGGCTGGGGCTGGAACCAAGGCTTGGGCAGGGCTGGGGCTGGGGCTGGAGCCAGGGTTGGGGCAGGAGCCAGGGCTGGGACAGGGCTGAGGTCAGGCCTGGGGCTGCGGCTGGGGCAGGGCTGGGGCTGGGGCTGGGGCTGGGCCTGGGGCTGGGGCTGGGGGACAGGGCTGGGGCCAGGCTGGGTCTGGGTCTGGGCTGAGGGCAGGGCAGGGGGCTGGGGGCTGGGATGGGGCTGGGGGCTGGGGACAGGGCTGGGGCCAGGCTGGGTCTGGGTCTGGGCTGAGGGCAGGGCAGGGGCTGGGGGCTGGGATGGGGCAGGACTGGGACTGGGGCAGGGGCACGGGCCGAGGCTGGGGACAGGGCTAGGGCTGGAGCTAGGGCAGGGCTGGGGCCAGGCTGGGGCTGGGTTGGGCTCAGGGGTGGGGCTTGGTCCAGGGCTGGGGCTGGGCTAGGGCAGGGCTGGGGCTGGGGCTGGCTGGGGCTGGGTCCAGGGCTGTGGCTGGGCTGTGGCTGGAGCTGGGCTGGGCTGAGGGTGGGGCCGGGGGCTGCGACTGGGGCTGGGTCCAGGGCTGGGGGCTGCGCTGGGGCTGGGGCTGGGCTGGGGCTGGGCTGGGGGCTGTGGCTGGGGCTGGGGCTGGGAAGGGCGCAGGGATGGGGGTGGGCTGCGCTGGGCTGGGGCAGGGCTGGGGCCTGGGCTGGGGATGAGGCTGGGGTGGGGCTGGGGCTGGGTCCAGGGCAGGGGCTGAGCTGGGGCTGGGGCAGGGTCCAGGGTGGGGCTGTGTCCAGGGCTGGGGCAGGACTGGGTCCGGGCTGGGGCTGGGGCGGGGGCTGAGGGCAGGTCTGGGGCAGGGCTGGGGCTGGGGCTTGGGCGGGGCTGGGCTGGGGCCGGGGATGGGGCCGTGAGTGGGGCTGGGGCTGGGGCTGGGGCGGGGGACTGGGAGAGGGCTGGGGCTGGGGCTGGGTCCAGGGCTGGGGGCTGGGCGCTGGCAGGGGCTGGGCTGGGGCAGGGCTGGGCCTGGGCTGGGGATTAGGCTGGGGTGGGGCTGGGCGGTGGCTCGGGCTGGGCTGGGCAGGGCTGGGGCTGGGGCTGGGAAGGGCGCAGGCATGGGGTGGGCTGCGCTGGGCTGGGGCAGGGCTGGGCCTGGGATGGGGATGAGGCTGGGGTGGGGCTGGGGCTGGGTCCAGGGCAGGGGCTGGGCTGGGGCTGGGGCTAGGCTGGGGCAGGGCTGGGGCTGGGCTGGGGCTGGGCAGGGTCCAGGGTGGGGCTGTGTCCAGGGCTGGGGCAGGACTGGGGATGGGGCTGGGCTGGGGCTGGGCTGGGGCTGTGGCTGGGGCTGGGCTGGGGCTGGGCCCAGGGCAGGGGCTGGGCTGGGGCTGGGACTGGGCCGGGGCAGGGCTGGGACAGGGGCTGGGCTGGGGCCGAGGGTGGGGCTGGGGCTGGGGCTAGGGCTGGGGCTGAGGGCACGGCTGGGCTAGGGCTGGGGGCTGGGGCTGGGGCTGGGGCTGGGGCTGGGATGTGGCTGGAGCTGGGCTGGGGGCTGAGGGTGGGGCTGGGGCTGGGCTAGGGCTGGGCTGGGGCCAGGGCTGCGACGGGGCCGGGGCTGCAACTGGGCTGGCTCTAGAGCTGGGGGCTGGGCTGTGGCTGGGGCTGGGCTGGGGCTGGGGCTGGGCTGGGGCTGGCGCTGGGCTGAGGGCAGGGCTGTGGCTGGGGCTGGGCTAGGGCTGGGGCTGGGCTGGGGCTGGCGCTGGGCTGAGGGCAGGGCTGGGGCTGGGGCTGGGCTGGGGCTGGGTCCAGGGGCTGTGACTGGGCTGTGGCTGGAACTGGGCTGGGGCTGAGGGTGTGGCTGGGGCTGGGGCTAGGGCTGGGCTGGGTCTGGGGCTGCGACTGGGGCTGGATCCAGGGCTGGGGCTGGGCTGTGGATGGGGCTGGGCTGGGGCTGGGCTGGGGCAGGGCTGGGCTGGGGCAGGGCTGGGGGCGGGCTGGGGCTGGGGATGGGCTGAGGGCAGGTCTGGGGGCAGGGCTGGGGATGGGGCTGTGCTGGGGCTGGGTCCAGGGCTGTGGCAAATCTGTGGCTGGAGCTGGGCTGGGGCTGAGGTTGGGGCCGGGGCTGCGACTGGGGCTGGGTCCAGGGCTGGGGCTAGGCTGTGTCTGGGGCTGGTCTGGGGCTGGGTCCAGGGCTGGGGCTGGGCTGGGGCTGGGACTGGGGCAGGGCTAGGGCTGGGCTGGGGCAAGGATGGGGTTTGGGCTGGGGCTGGGCTGGGTGGCGAGGGGTGGGGCTGGGGGCTGGAGCCAGGGTTGGGGCAGGAGCTAGGGCTGGGGCAGGGCTGAGGTCAGGCCTGGGGCTGCGGCTGGGGCCGGGCTGGGGCTGGGGGCTGGGGCTGGGCCTGGGGCTGGGCCTGGGGACAGGGCTGGGCTGAGGGCAGGGCTGGGGCTGGGGGCTGGGATGGGCCTGGGGCTGGGGCTAGGGCTGGGGCCAGGCTGGGGCAGGGCCGCGGCCGGGGCTGGGGCTGGGCAGGGCGGGGTCTGGGGACAGGGCTGGGCTACGGCTGGGCTAGGACCGGGGATGGGTCCGGAGGTGGGGCTGGGGCTGGGGCTGGGGCTGGGGGCAGTGCTGGGCCTGGGCTGGGCATGAGGCTGGGGTGGGGCTGGGGCTGGGTCCAGGGCTGGGTCTGGGCTGGGGCTGAGACTGGGGGCAGGGCTGGGACTGGGGCCGGGCTAACGCTGGGCTGGGGGCAAGGATGGGGTTTGGGCTGGGGCTGGGCCAGGGTTTGGGCTGGGGGGGGGACCGGGGCTGGGCTGGGGTTAGGGCTGGCACAGGGCTAGGCCTGGGGCTGGGCTAGGGCTGAGTCTGGGGCCGGCGCTGGGGCAGGGGCTGGGGCAGGGCTGGAATTGGGGCTGGGCTGGGGCCAAGGTTGGGGCTGGGGCCGGGCTGGTGGCGAGGGTTGGGCTGGGGTTGGAGCCAGGGTTGGGGCAGGAGCCAGGGCTGGGGCACGGCTGAGGTCAGGCCTGGGGCTGCGGCTGGGGCAGGGCTGGGGCTGGGGCTGGGGCTGGGCCTGGGGCTGGGGCTGGGGCTGGGGCTGGGCCTGGGGCTGGGGCTGGGGACAGGGCTGGGGCCAGGCTGGGTCTGGGGCTGGGCTGAGGGCAGGGCTGGGGCTTGGGGCTGGGATGGGGCTGGGGCTGGGGACAGGGCTGGGGCCAGGCTGGGTCTGGGTCTGGGCTGAGGGCAGGGAGGGGCTGGGGGCTGGGATGGGGCAGGGACTGGGACTGGGGCAGGGGCACGGGGCCGAGGGCTGGGGACAGGGCTAGGGCTGGAGCTAGGGCAGGGCTGGGGCCAGGCTGGGGCTGGGTTGGGCTCAGGGGTGGGGCTTGGTCCAGGGCTGAGGCTGGGCTAGGGCAGGGCTGGGGCTGGGGCTGGGCTGGGGCTGGGTCCAGGGCTGTGGCTGGGCTGTGGCTGGAGCTGGGCTGGGCTGAGGGTGGGGCCGGGGCTGCGACTGGGGGCTGGGTCCAGGGCTGGGGCTGCGCTGGGGCTGGGGCTGTGCTGGGGCTGGGCTGGGGCTGTGGCTGGGGCTGGGCTGGGGCTGGGTCCCAGGGCAGGGGCTGGGCTGGGGCTGGGACTGGGCCGGGGCAGGGCTGGGACAGGGGCTGGGCTGGGGGCTGAGGGTGGGGGCTGGGGCTGGGGCTGGGGCTGAGGGCAGGGCTAGGCTAGGACTGGGGCTGGGAAGGGGCCGGGGCTGGGGGGAGAGGGCTGGGGCCGGGCTGGGGTTGCGGTCGGTGCTGGGCTGGGGGCTGGGCTGGGGCTGGGCAGGGCTGGGCCTGGGCTGGGGATGAGGCTGGGGTGGGGCTGGGCTGGGTCCAGGCTGGGGCTGGGCTGGGGCTGGGACTGGGGCAGGGCTAGGGGCTGGGCTGGGGGCAAGGATGGGGTTTGGGCTGGGGCTGGGCCAGGGCTTGGGCTGGGCTGGGGCCGGGGCTGGGCTGGGGTTGGGCTGGCACAGGGCTAGACCTGGGGCTGGGCTGGGGCCGATTCTGGGGCCGGGGCTGGGGCAGGGCTGGGGCAGGGCTGGAACTGGGGGCTGGGCTGGGGCCAAGTTTGGGGCTGGGCTGGGCTGGTGGAGAGGGTGGGGCTGGGGCTGGGGCTGGTGCTGCGGACAGGGCTGGGGCTAGGGCTGAGGTAGGGGGTAGGGCTGGGGCTGGATTGGGGACCAGGGCTGGGGCAGGACTAGGCTTGAGGCTGGGCCTTGGGCTGGGGCTGGGTTGGCGCAGGGCTGGGGCTGGGGCTGGAACCAAGGCTTGGGGCAGGGCTGGGGCTGGGGCTGGAGCCAGGGTTGGGGCAGGAGCCAGGGATGGGGCACGGCTGAGGTCAGGCCTGGGGCTGGGCCTGGGGCTGGGCTGTGGCTGGGGCTGGGGACAGGGCTGGGGCCAGGCTGGGTCTGTGGCTGGGCTGGGGGCAGGGCTGGGGCTGGGGCCTGGATGGGGCAGGACTGGGAACTGGGGCAGGGGCACGGGCCGAGGCTGGGGACAGGGGCTAGGGCTGGAGCTAGGGCTGGGGGCTGGGGCCAGGCTGGGGCTGGGTTCGGCTCAGGGGAGGGGCTTGGTCCAGGGCTGGGCTGGGCTAGGGCAGGGCTGGGGCTGGGGCTGGGCTGGGGCTGGGGACAGGGCTGTGGCTGGGCTTGTGGCTGGAGCTGGGCTGGGGGCTGAGGGTGGGGGCTGGGGCTGGGCTAGGGCTGGCTGGGGCCGGGGCTGCGACTGCGGCTGGGTCCAGGGCTGGGGCTGGGGCTGGGGCTGGGGCTGAGGGTGGGGCTGGGGCTGGGGCTGGGCTGGGGGCTGTGGCTGGGGCTGAGGGTGGGGCTGGGGCTGGGGCTGAGGGTGGGGCTGGGGCTGGGCTAGGGCTGGGCTGGGGCCGGGGCTGTGACTGGGGCTGGATCCAGGCTGTGGCTGGGCTCTGGCTGGAGCTGGGCTGGGCTGAGGGTGGGGGCCGGGGTTGCGACTGGGCTGGGTCCAGGGCTGGGGCTGTGCTGGGGCTGTGGCTGGGGCTGAGGGGTGGGGCTGGGCTGGGGCTGGGGCTGAGGGCAGGGCTGGGCTAGGACTGGGGCTGGGGAAGGGGCCGGGGCTGGGGACAGGGCTGGGGCCGGGCTGGGGATGAGGCTGGGGTGGGGCTGGGGCTGGGTCCAGGGCTGGGGCTGGGCTGGGGCTGGGACTGGGGCAGGGCTAGGGCTGGGCTGGGGCAAGGATGGGGTTTGGGCTGGGGCTGGGCTGGTGGCGAGGGTGGGGCTGGGGCTGGAGCCAGGGTTGGGGCAGGAGCTAGGGCTGGGGCAGGGCTGAGGTCAGGCCTGGGGCTGCGGCTGGGGCCGGGCTGGGGCTGGGGCCAGGCTAACGCTGGGCTGGGGGCAAGGATGGGGTTTGGGCTGGGGCTGGGCCAGTGTTTGGGCTGGGAGGGGACCGGGGCTGGGCTGGGGTAGGGCTGGCACAGGGCTAGGCCTGGGGCTGGGCTAGGGCCGAGTCTGGAGCCGGGGCTGGGGCAGGGCTGGGGCAGGGCTGGAACTGGGGCTGGGCTGGGGCCATGGTTGGGGCTGGGGCTGGGCTGGTGGCGAGGGTGGGGCTGGGGCTGGAGCCAGGGTTGGGGCAGGAGCTAGGGCTGGGGCAGGGCTGAGGTCAGGCCTGGGGATGCGGCTGGGGCCGGGCTGGGGCTGGGGCTGGGGCTGGGACTGGGCCTGGGGCTGGGGACAGGGCTGGGGCCAGGCTGGGGACAGGGCTGGGCTGAGGGCAGGTCTGGGGCTGGGGGCTGGGATGGGCCTGGGGCTGGGGCTAGGGCTGGGGCCAGGCTGGGGCAGGGCCGCGGCCGGGCTGGGGCTGGGCAGGGCGGGGTCTGGGACAGGGCTGGGCTACGGCTGGGCTAGGACCGGGGATGGGTCCAGGGGTGGGGCCGGGGCTGGGGCAGGGCTGGGGCAGGGCTGGAATTGGGGCTGGGCTGGGGCTGGGCTGGGGCTGGGTCCAGGGCTGTGGCTGGGCTGTGGCTGGAGCTGGGCTGGGCTGAGGGTGGGGCCGGGGCTGCGACTGGGGCTGGGTCCAGGGCTGGGGCTGCGCTGGGGCTGGGGCTGGGCTGGGGCTGGGCTGGGGCTGTGGCTGGGAAGGGCGCAGGGATGGGGGTGGGCTGCGCTGGGCTGGGGCAGGGCTGGGCCTGGGCTGGGGATGAGGCTGGGGTGGGGCTGGGGCTGGGTCCAGGGCAGGGGCTGAGCTGGGGCTGGGGCAGGGTCCAGGGTGGGGCTGTGTCCAGGGCTGGGGCAGGACTGGGTCCGGGCTGGGGCTGGGGCGGGGCTGAGGGCAGGTCTGGGGCAGGGCTGGGGCTGGGGCTTGGGCGGGGCTGGGCTGGGGCCGGGGATGGGGCCGTGAGTGGGGCTGGGGCTGGGGCTGGGGCGGGGACTGGGAGAGGACTGGGGCTGGGGCTGGGTCCAGGGCTGGGGCTGGGCGCTGGCAGGGGCTGGGCTGGGGCAGGGCTGGGCCTGGGCTGGGGATTAGGCTGGGGTGGGGCTGGGCGGTGGCTCGGGCTGGGCTGGGCAGGGCTGGGGCTGGGGCTGGGAAGGGCGCAGGCATGGGGGTGGGCTGCGCTGGGCAGGGGCAGGGCTGGGCCTGGGATGGGGATGAGGCTGGGGTGGGGCTGGGGCTGGGTCCAGGGCAGGGGCTGGGCTGGGGCTGGGGCTAGGCTGGGGCAGGGCTGGGGCTGGGCTGGGGCTGGGGCAGGGTCCAGGGTGGGGCTGTGTCCAGGGCTGGGGCAGGACTGGGGATGGGGCTGGGCTGGGGCTGGGCTGGGGCTGTGGCTGGGGCTGGGCCTGGGGCTGGGGCTAGGGCTGGGGCCAGGCTGGGGCAGGGCCGCGGCCGGGCTGGGGCTGGGCAGGGCGTGGTCTGGGACAGGGCTGGGCTACGGCTGGGCTAGGACCGGGGATGGGTCCAGGGGTGGGGCTGGGGCTGGGGCTGGGGCAGTGCTGGGCCTGGGCTGGGCATGAGGCTGGGGTGGGGCTGGGGCTGGGTCCAGGGCTGGGGCTGGGCTGGGGCTGAGACTGGGGCAGGGCTGGGACTGGGGCCGGGCTAACGCTGGGCTGGGGGCAAGGATGGGGTTTGGGCTGGGGCTGGGCCAGGGTTTGGGCTGGGGGGGGACCGGGGCTGGGCTGGGGTAGGGCTGGCACAGGGCTAGGCCTGGGGCTGGGCTAGGGCCGAGTCTGGGGCCGGGGCTGGGGCAGGGCTGGGGCAGGGCTGGAACTGGGGCTGGGCTGGGGCCAAGGTTGGGGCTGGGGCCGGGCTGGTGGCGAGGGTTGGGCTGGGGCTGGAGCCAGGGTTGGGGCAGGAGCCAGGGCTGGGGCAGGGCTGAGGTCAGGCCTGGGGCTGCGGCTGGGGCAGGGCTGGGGCTGCGGCTGGGGCTGGGCCTGGGGCTGGGGCTGGGGACAGAGCTGGGGCCAGGCTGGGTCTGGGGCTGGGCTGAGGGCAGGGCAGGGGCTGGGGGCTGGGATGGGGCAGGACTGGGACTGGGGCAGGGGCACGGGCCGAGGCTGGGGACAGGGCTAGGGCTGGAGCTAGGGCAGGGCTGGGGCCAGGCTGGGGCTGGGTTGGGCTCAGGGGTGGGGCTTGGTCCAGGGCTGGGGCTGGGCTAGGGCAGGGCTGGGGCTGGGGCTGGGCTGGGGCTGAGGGTGGGGCTGGGGCTGGGGCTGGGGCTGGGGCTGAGGGCAGGGCTAGGCTAGGACTGGGGCTGGGGAAGGGGCCGGGGCTGGGGAGAGCGCTGTGGCCGGGCTGGGGTTGCGTTCGGTGCAGGGTTGGGGCTGGGCGGGGCTGGGCAGGGCTGGGCCTGGGCTGGGGATGAGGCTGGGGTGGGGCTGGGGCTGGGTCCAGGCCTGGGGCTGGGCTGGGGCTGGGACTGGGGCAGGGCTAGGGCTGGGCTGGGGCAAGGATGGGGTTTGGGCTGGGGCTGGGCCAGGGCTTGGGCTGGGCTGGGACCGGGGCTGGGCTGGGGTAGGGCTGGCACAGGGCTAGACCTGGGGCTGGGCTGGGGCCGAGTCTGGGGCCGGGGCTGGGGCCGGGGCAGGGGCGGGGCCGGGGCAGGGGCAGGGCTGGGGCAGGGCTGGAACTGGGGCTGGGCTGGGGCCAAGTTTGGGGCTGGGGCTGGGCTGGTGGAGAGGGTGGGGCTGGGGCTGGGGCTGGGGCTGCGGACAGGGCTGGGGCTAGGGCTGAGGTAGGGGTAGGGCTGCGGCTGGATTGGGACCAGGGCTGGGGCAGGACTAGGCTTGAGGCTGGGCCTTGGGCTGGGGCTGGGTTGGCGCAGGGCTGGGGCTGGGGCTGGAACCAAGGCTTGGGCAGGGCTGGGGTTGGGGCTGGAGCCAGGGTTGGGGCAGGAGCCAGGGATGGGGCACGGCTGAGGTCAGGCCTGGGGCTGGGGCTGGGGCAGGGCTGGGGCTAGGCTGCGGCTGGGCCTGGGGCAGGGCTGTGGCTGGGGCTCGGGACAGGGCTGGGGCCAGGCTGGGTCTGTGGCTGGGCTGGGGGCAGGGCTGGGGCTGGGGCCTGGGATGGGGCAGGACTGGGACTGGGGCAGGGGCACGGGCCGAGGCTGGGGACAGGGCTAGGGCTGGAGCTAGGGCTGGGGCTGGGGCCAGGCTGGGGCTGGGTTTGGCTCAGGGGAGGGGCTTGGTGCAGGGCTGGGCTGGGCTAGGGCAGGGCTGGGGCTGGGGCTGGGCTGGGGCTGGGGACAGGGCTGTGGCTGGAGCTGGGCTGGGGCTGAGGGTGGGGCTGGGGCTGGGCTAGGGCTGGGCTGGGGCCGGGGCTGCGACTGGGGCTGGATCCAGGGCTGTGGCTGGGCTGTGGCTGGAGCTGGGCTGGGCTGAGGGTGGGGCCGGGGCTGCGACTGTTGCTGGGTCCAGGGCTGGGGCTGCGCTGGGGCTGGGGCTGGGCTGGGGCTGTGGCTGGGGCTGGGCTGGGTATGGGTCCAGGGCCAGGGCAGGGCTGGGACAGGGGCTGGGCTGGGGCTGAAGGTGGGGCTGGGGCTGGGGCTGGGGCTGGGGCTGAGAGCAGGGCTGGGCTAGGACTGGGGCTGGGGAAGGGGCCGGGGCTGGGGACAGGGCTGGGGCCGGGCTGGGATTGGGTTCGGTGCAGGGCTGGGGCTGGGCGGGGCTGGGGCTGGGCTGGGGGTGGGTCCTGGGCTGGGGCTGGGTCCAGGGCTGGGGCTGGGCTGGGGCTGGGGCTGGGCCAGGGCTTGGGCTGGGCTGGGACCGGGGCTGGGCTGGGGTAGGGCTGGCACAGGGCTAGACCTGGGGCTGGGCTGGGGCCGAGTCTGGGGCCGGGGCTGGGGCCAGGGCAGGGGCAGGGCTGGGGCAGGGCTGGAACTGGGGCTGGGCTGGGGCCAAGGTTGGGGCTGGGGCTGGGGCTGGGGCTGCGGACAGGGCTGGGGCTAAGGCTGAGGTAGGGGTAGGGCTGGGGCTGGATTGGGACCAGGGCTGGGGCAGGACTAGGCTTGAGGCTGGGCCGTGGGCTGGGGCTGGGTTGGCGCAGGGCTGGGGCTGGGGCTGGAACCAAGGCTTGGGCAGGGCTGGGGCTGGGGCTGGAGCCAGGGTTGGGGCAGGAGCCAGGGATGGGGCACGGCTGAGGTCAGGCCTGGGGCTGGGGCTGGGGCAGGGCTGGGGCTAGGCTGCGGCTGGGCCTGGGGCTGGGCTGTGGCTGGGGCTCGGGACAGGGCTGGGGCCAGGCTGGGTCTGGGGCTGGGCTGGGGGCAGGGTTGGGGCTGAGGCCTGGGATGGGGCAGGACTGGGACTGGGGCAGGGGCACGGGCCGAGGCTGGGGACAGGGCTAGGGAGGAGCTAGGGCTGGGGCTGGGGCCAGGCTGGGGCTGGGCTAGGGCAGGGCTGGGGCTGGGGCTGGGCTGGGGCTGGGTCCAGGGCTGTGGCTGGGCTGTGGCTGGAGCTGGGCTGGGGCTGAGGGTGGGTCTGGGGCTGGGCTAGGGCTGGGCTGGGGCCGGGGCTGCGACTGGGGCTGGATCCAGGGCTGTGGCTGGGCTGTGGCTGGAGCTGGGCTGGGCTGAGGGTGGGGCCGGGGCTGCGACTGGGGCTGGGTCCAGGGCTGGGGCTGCGCTGGGGCTGGGGCTGGGCTGGGGCTGTGGCTGGGGCTGGGCTGGGGCTGGGTCCAGGGCCGGGGCAGGGCTGGGATAGGGGCTGGGCTGGGGCTGAGGGCAGAGCTGGGCTAGGACTGGGGCTGGGGAAGGGGCCGGGGCTGGGGACAGGGCTGGGGCCGGGCTGGGGTTGGGTTCGGTGCAGGGCTGGGGCTGGGCGGGGCTGGGCAGGGCTGGGCATGGGCTGGGGATGAGGCTGGGGTGGGGCTGGGGCTGGGTCCAGGGCTGGGGCTGGGCTGGGGCTGGGACTGGGGCAGGGCTAGGGCTGGGCTGGGGGCAAGGATGGGGTTTGGGCTGGGGCTGGGCCAGGGCTTGGGCTGGGCTGGGACCGGGGCTGGGCTGGGGTAGGGCTGGCACAGGGCTAGACCTGGGGCTGGACTGGGGCCGAGTCTGGGGCCGGGGCTGGGACCGGGGCAGGGGCAGGGCTGGGGCAGGGCTGGAACTGGGGCTGGGCTGGGGCCAAGGTTGGGGCTGGGGCTGGGCTGGTGGCGAGGGTGGGGCTGGGGCTGGGGCTGAGGTAGGGGTAGGGCTGGGGCTGGATTGGGACCAGGGCTCGGGCAGGACTAGGCTTGAGGCTGGGCCTTGGGCTGGGGCTGGGTTGGCGCAGGGCTGGGGCTGGGGCTGGAACCAAGGCTTGGGCAGGGCTGGGGCTGGGGCTGGAGCCAGGGTTGGGGCAGGAGCCAGGGATGGGGCACGGCTGAGGTCAGGCCTGGGGCTGGGGCTGGGGCAGGGCTGGGGCTAGGCTGCGGCTGGGCCTGGGGCTGGGCTGTGACTGGGGCTTGGGACAGGGCTTGGGCCAGGCTGGGTCTGGGGATGGGCTGGGGGCAGGGTTGGGGCTGGGGCCTGGGATGGGGCAGGACTGGGACTGGGGCAGGGGCACGGGCCGAGGCTGGGGACAGGGCTAGGGAGGAGCTAGGGCTGGGGCTGGGGCCAGGCTGGGGCTGGGTTCGGCTCAGGGGTGGGGCTTGGTCCAGGGCTGGGGCTGGGCTAGGGCAGGGCTGGGGCTGGGGCTGGGCTGGGGCTGGGTCCAGGGCTGTGGCTGGGCTGTGGCTGGAGCTGGGCTGGGGCTGAGGGTGGGTCTGGGGCTGGGCTAGGGCTGGGCTGGGGCCGGGGCTGCGACTGGGGCTGGATCCAGGGCTGGGGCTGGGCTGTGGCTGTGGCTGGGCTGGGGCAGGGCTGGGGCTGGGGCTGGGGCAGGGCTGGGGCTGGGCTGGGGCAGGGCTGGGGCCAGGCTCTGGCTGGGCTGGGGGCAGGGCTTGGGCTGGGGCAGGGCTGGGCTGGGCTGGGGCCGGGGATGGGGCCGTGAGTGGGGCTTGGCTGGGGCTGGGGCTGAGGCTGGGGCTGGGGCTGGGGCCGGGGCAGGGCTGGGCCTGGGCTGGGGATGAGGCTGGGTTGGGGCTAGGGCTGGGTCCAGGGCAGGGGCTGGGCTGGGGCTAGGACTGGGCTGGGTCTAGTGCTGGGGCTGTGCTGGTGATGTGCTGGGGGTGGGCTGGGGACTAGGGCTGGGGACTAGGGCTGGGGCAGGGCTGACGCAGGGCTGGGGCTGGGCTGGGGGCACGGGCTGGGGCCTGAGGCAGGGCTGGGACTGAGGTTGGGGCCGGGGCTGGGGCTGGAGTAGGCTGGAGGCTGGGCCTTGGACTGGGGCTGGGGGCAGGTCTGGACTGGGTGCATGGCTGGGGCTGGGTTGGGGGCAGGGCTGGGGCTGGGGCTGGGGCCGGGGCTGGGGCAGGACTGAGGCTGGGGCAGGGCTGGGGCTGGGGCTGGGGCTGGGGCTGGGTCTGTGGCAGGGCTGGGGCAGGGCTGGGGCTGTGGTGGGCCAGGGCAGGGCTGGGACAGGGGCTGGGCTGGGGCCGAGGGTGGGGCTGGGGCTGGGGCTGGGGCTGGGGCTGGGGCTGAGGGCACGGCTGGGCTAGGGCTGGGGCTGGGGACAGGGCTGGTGCCGGGCTGAGGTTGGGTTCGGTGCAGGGCTGAGGCAGGGCTGTGGCTGGGACTGGGGCAGGGCTAGGGCTGGGGTGGGGGCAAGGATGGGGTTTGGGCTGGGGCTGGGCCAGGGCTTGGGCTGGGCTGGGGCTGGGACTGGGGCAGGGCTAGGGCTGGGGTGGGGGCAAGGATGGGGTTTGGGCTGGGGCTGGGCCAGGGCTTGGGCTGGGCTGGGACCGGGGCTGGGCTGGGGTAGGGCTGTGTGGCCGGTTGACGTTGCCCCCTTAAGAAAGGGAATATGGTGGACGGAAGTTGGTAAACGGAAGGAATAATCTAAACTATTTCATTGGTAAAGTGGGAGGAAGCACCTTCTGAACTGGGAGTGAGCTGGGACTATCCTGGGCACTCCGGCACCCTATCTTCAGTCTTGCTTCCGCCTTTTCTTCGTGCAGCAGCTCTGCCTGTGCTGGGCTTTCTGCCAAGGCCTCGGCCTTGAAGACAGATAAAGGCCGGTATATTAACTCCCTTCCAATTAACACAAACTGCTTCTAACTTTTTTTTCCTCTCTTTTCTTTCTCTTTCTATCCCATTCTGGGGAAAGGGGGGAAAGAGAGGGGAGAGCGGAGGTGGGGAACCCCCTCTGGCAGAGGGGGGTTACTCTCATTTCTGTGTTACTCTGTTGTATATCTTTGTATATATTGTAGATATTGTAAATTTGTAAATATTCCCCTGCAAACCCTACGTTGCTTTGTAAATATAGCTCCACTGCTTTGCTAATTCAGCTTGTGAGTTTTTTTTTTCCCTTTCCCTTCAATTTTTTTTCCCTTTTACCTTACAAGGGGGAAGGGAGCAGGCTTCTTAGCCTTACCCTTCCAAACCCACCACAGGATGGCACAGGGCTAGGCCTGGGGCTGGGCTGGGGCCGAGTCTGGGGCCGGGGCTGGGGCTGGGGCAGGGGCAGGTCTGGGGCTGGGCTTGAACTGGAGCTGGGCTGGGGCCAAGGTTGGGGCTGGGGCTGGGCTGGTGGCGAGGGCAGGGCTGGGGCTGGGGCTGGGGCTGCGGACAGGGCTGGGGCTAGGGCTGAGGTAGGGGTAGGGCTGGGGTTGGATTGGGGCCAGGGCTGGGGCAGGACTAGGCTTGAGGCTGGGCCTTGGGCTGGGGCTGGGTTGGCGCAGGGCTGGGGCTGGGGCTGGAACCAAGGCTTGGGCAGGGCTGGGGCTGGGGCTGGAGCCAGGGTTGGGGCAGGAGCCAGGGCTGGGGCAGGGCTGAGGTCAGGCCTGGGGCTGCGGCTGGGGCAGGGCTGGGGCTAGGCTGGGCTGGGGCTGAGGGTGGGGCTGGGGCTGGGTTGGGCTCAGGGGTGGGGCTTGGTCCAGGGCTGGGGCTGGGCTAGGGCAGGGCTGGGGCTGGGGCTGGGCTGGGGCTGGGTCCAGGGCTGTGGCTGGGCTGTGGCTGGAGCTGGGCTGGGGCTGAGGGTGGGGCTGGGGGCTGGGCTAGGGCTGGGCTGGGGCCGGGGCTGCGACTGGGGCTGGATCCAGGGCTGGGGCTGGGCTGTGGCTGTGGCTGTGCTGGGGCAGGGCTGGGGCTGGGGCTGGGCTGGGGCTGGGCCGAGGCAGGGCTGGGCTGGGGCAGGGCTGGGGCTGGGCTGGGGGCAGGGCTTGGGCCGGGGATGTGGCCGTGAGTGGGGCTTGGCTGGGGCTGGGGCTGGGGCCGGGGCAGGGCTGGGCCTGGGCTGGGGATTAGGCTGGGTTGGGGCTAGGGCTGGGTCCAGGGCAGTGGCTGGGCTGGGGCTGGGACTGGGCTGGGTCTAGTGCTGGGGCTGTGCTGGTGATGTGCTGGGGGTGGGCTGGGGCCTAGGGCTGGGGCAGGGCTGACGCAGGGCTGGGGCTGGGCTGGGGGCACGGGCTGGGGCCTGAGGTAGGGCTGGGACTGAGGTTGGGGCCGGGGCTGGGGCTGGAGTAGGCTGGAGGCTGGGCCTTGGACTGGGGCTGGGGGCAGGTCTGGGCTGGGTGCATGGCTGGGGCTGGGTTGGGGGCAGGGCTGGGGCTGGGGCTGGGGCCGGGGCTGGGGCAGAACTGAGGCTGGGGCAGGGCTGGGGCTGGGGCTGGGACTGGGGCTGGGTCCAGGGCAGGGGCTGGGCTGGGGCTGGGACTGGGCCGGGGCAGGGCTGGGACAGGGGCTGGGCTGGGGCCGAGGGTGGGGCTGGGGCTGGGGCTGGGGCTGGGACTGGGGCTGAGGGCAGGGCTGGGCTAGGGCTGGGGCTGGGACTGGGGCAGGCCTTGGGCTGGGGTGGGGGCAAGGATGGGGTTTGGGCTGGGGCTGGGCCAGGGCTTGGGCTGGGCTGGGACCGGGGCTGGGCTGGGGTAGGGCTGTGTGGCCGGTTGACGTTGCCCCCTTAAGAAAGGGAATATGGTGGACGGAAGTTGGTAAACGGAAGGAATAATCTAAACTATTTCATTGGTAAAGTGGGAGGAAGCACCTTCTGAACTGGGAGTGAGCTGGGACTATCCTGGGCACTCCGGCACCCTATCTTCAGTCTTGCTTCCGCCTTTTCTTCGTGCAGCAGCTCTGCCTGTGCTGGGCTTTCTGCCAAGGCCTCGGCCTTGAAGACAGATAAAGGCCGGTATATTAACTCCCTTCCAATTAACACAAACTGCTTCTAACTTTTTTTTCCTCTCTTTTCTTTCTCTTTCTATCCCATTCTGGGGAAAGGGGGGGAAGAGAGGGGAGAGCGGAGGTGGGGAACCCCCTCTGGCAGAGGGGGGTCACTCTCATTTCTGTGTTACTCTGTTGTATATCTTTGTATATATTGTAGATATTGTAAATTTGTAAATATTCCCCTGCAAACCCTACATTGCTTTGTAAATATAGCTCCACTGCTTTGCTAATTCAGCTTGTGAGTTTTTTTTTCCCTTTCCCTTCAATTTTTTTTCCCTTTTACCTTACAAGGGGGAAGGGAGCAGGCTTCTTAGCCTTACCCTTCCAAACCCACCACAGGCTGGCACAGGGCTAGGCCTGGGGCTGAGCTGGGGCCGAGTCTGGGGCCGGGGCTGGGGCCGGGGCAGGGGCAGGTCTGGGGCTGGGCTTGAACTGGAGCTGGGCTGGGGCCAAGGTTGGGGCTGGGGCTGGGCTGGTGGCGAGGGCGGGGCTGGGGCTGGGGCTGGGGCTGGGGCTGCGGACAGGGCTGGGGCTAGGGCTGAGGTAGGGGTAGGGCTGGGGCTGGATTGGGGCCAGGGCTGGGGCAGGACTAAGCTTGAGGCTGGGCCTTGGGCTGGGGCTGGGGAGAGGGCTGGGGCTAGGCTGGGGCTGGCCTGGGGCTGGGCGGTGGCTGGGGCTGGGCTGGGGACAGAGATGGGGATGGTTTTGGGCCGGGCTGGGGGAACGGATGGGGGCTGGGGCTGGGGCTGGGGCTTATGCTGGGGCAGGGCTGAGGCTGGGACTGGGTCCAGGGCAGGGGCTGGACTGGGTCTGGGGCTGGGCTGGGGCTGGGCTGGGGCTGGGGCTGGAGCTGGGGCCGGGCTATGGCTGGGCTGGGGGCAAGGATGGGGCTTGGGCTGGGGCTGGGCCAGTGCTTGGTCTGAGGCAGGGGCTGGGCTGGGTCCGAGTGTGGGGCTGAGGCTGGGGCTGAGGGCAGGGCTGGGCTAGCGCTGGGGGCAGGGCTGGGGCAGGGGCCAGGGCTGGGGGCAGGGCTGGGGCTAGAGCTGGGGCAGGGCTGGGGCCGAGCTGGGGCTGCGTTTCGGTGCAGAGCTGGGGCTGGGGCAGGGCGGGGGCTGGGGCAGGGCTGGACCTGGGCTGGGGATGAGGCTGGAGTGGGGCTGGGGGCTGAGTCCAGGGGAGGGGCTGGGCTGGGGATGGGGCTGTGCTGGGGATGGGCCTAGGCTGGGGCAGGGCTGGGGCTGGGCTGGGGCTGGGCTGTGACCAGGACTGGGCTGGGGCAGGGTCTGGGGCAGGGCTGGGGCTGGGGCTGGAGCTGGGCCGGGCTAGGGCTGGGCTGGGGGCAAGAATGGGGCTGGGGCTGGGCCAGAGCTTGGGCTGGGCTGGGACCGGGGCTGGGCTGGGGTAGGGGCTGGCACAGGGCTGGGGCTGTGGCTGGGTCTGGGGCGGGGACTGGGGCAGGGCTGGAACTGGGGCTGGGCTGGGGCCAAGGTTGGGGCTGGGGCTGGGCTGGTGGCGAGGGTGGGGCTGGGGCTGGGGCTGGGGCTGCGGACAAGGCTGGGGCTAGGGCTGTGGCTGGGGCTAGGGACAGGGCTGGGGCCAGGCTGGGGTCTGGGGCTGGGCTGAGGGCAGGGTTGGGCTGAGGGCAGGGCTGGGGCTGGGGTTGGGCTGGGGCTGGGTCCAGGGCTGGGGCAGGGCTGTGGCTGGGGCTGGGCTGGGGCTGGGCTGGGGCTGGGTCCAGGGTGGGGCTGTGTCCAGGGCTGGGGCAGGACTGGGTCCGCGCTGGGGCTGGGGGCTGGGCTGAGGGCAAGGCTGGGGCAGGGCTGGCGATGGGTCAGGGCTGGGGCTGGGTTCGGCTCAGGGGTGGGGCTTGGTCCAGGGCTGGGGCTGGGCTGGGGCTGGGACTAGTCTGAGGGCACGGCTGGGTTAGGCCTGGGGCTGGGGCAGGCTAGATTAGGGCTGGGCTGAGGCCGGGGCTGGGGCTGGGACTGGGGCAGGGCAGGGCTGGGCTAGGGCTGGGGCTGGGACAGGGCTGGGGCTAGGGATGGGCTGGGGCCGGGGATGGGGCCGGGGGTGGGGCTGGGGCTGGGTTTGGGGCTGGGGCTGGGTCCAGGGCTGGGGCAGGGCTGTGGCTGGGGCTGGGCTGTGGCTGGGGCTGGGTCCGGGGCTGGGGCTCGGGTTGGGCTGGGGGCTGGGTCCAGGGCTGGGGCAGGGCTGTGGCTGGGGTTGGGCTGGGGCTGGGGCTGGGGGCTGGGCCGGGGCTGAGGGTGGGGCTGGGCTAGGGCTGGGCCGGGGCAGGGCTTGGCTGGGGCCAGGACTGGGGCCGGAGGTGGGGCTGGGACAGGGACTGGTAGAGGGCTGGGAGAGGGTGGGGCTGGGGCTGGGTCCGGGGCTGGGGCTGGGCTAGGGCAGGGCTGGGGCTGGGGCTGGCCTGGGGCTGGCGCTGGGCTGAGGGCAGGGCTGGGGGCTGGGGCTGGGCTGGGGCTGGGTCCAGGGCTGTGGCTGGGCTGTGTCTGGAACTGGGCTGGGGCTGAGGGTGTGGCTGGGGCTGCGACTGGGGCTGGGTCCAGGGCTGGGGCTGGGCTGTGGCTTGGGGTTGGGCTGGGGCTGGGCTGGAGCTGTGGCTGGGGCTGGGCTGGGGCTGGGTCCAGGGCAGGGGCTGGGCTGGGGCTGGGGCTGGGGCTGGGCCGGGGCAGGGCTGGGACAGGGGATTGGCTGGGGCTGAGGGTGGGGATGGGGCTGGGTCCCGGGCTGGGTCTGGGCTGGGGCTGAGACTGGGGCAGGGCTGGGACTGGGGCCGGGCTAACGCTGGGCTGGGGGCAAGGATGGGGTTTGGGCTGGGGCTGGGCCAGGGTTTGGGCTGGGGGGGGACCGGGGCTGGGCTGGGGTAGGGCTGGCACAGGGCTAGGCCTGGGGCTGGGCTAGGGCCGAGTCTGGGGCCGGGGCTGGGGCAGGGCTGGGGCAGGGCTGGAACTGGGGCTGGGCTGGGGCCAAGGTTAGGGCTGAGGCTGGGCTGGTGGCGAGGGTGGGGCTGGGGCTGGAGCCAGGGTTGGGGCAGGAGCTAGGGCTGGGGCAGGGCTGAGGTCAGGCCTGGGGCTGCGGCTGGGGCCGGGCTGGGGCTGGGGCTGGGGCTGGGGCTGAGGGCAGGGCTGGGCTAGGACTGGGGCTGGTTAAGGGGCCGGGGCTGGGGAGAGGCTTGGGGCCGGGCTGGGGTTGGGTTCGGTGCAGGGCTGGGGCTGGGCGGGGCTGGGCAGGGCTGGGCCTGGGCTGGGGATGAGGCTGGGGTGGGGCTGGGGCTGGGTCCAGGGCTGGGGCTGGGCTGGGGCTGGGACTGGGGCAGGGCTAGGGCTGGGCTGGGGCAAGGATGGAGTTTGGGCTGGGGCTGGGCCAGGGCTTGGGCTGGGCTGGGACCGGGGCTGGGCTGGGGTAGGGCTGGCACAGGGCTAGACCTGGGGCTGGGCTGGGGCCGAGTCTGGGGCCGGGGGCTGGGGCCGGGGCAGGGGCAGGGCTGGGGCAGGGCTGGAACTGGGGCTGGGCTGGGGCCAAGTTTGGGGCTGGGGCTGGGCTGGTGGCGAGGGTGGGGCTGGGGCTGGGGCTGGGGCTGCGGTCAGGGCTGGGGCTAGGGCTGAGGTAGGGGTAGGGCTGGGGCTGGATTGGGACCAGGGCTGGGGCAGGACTAGGCTTGAGGCTGGGCCTTGGGCTGGGGCTGGGTTGGTGCAGGGCTGGGGCTGGGGCTGGAACCAAGGCTTGGGCAGGGCTGGGGCTGGGGCTGGAGCCAGGGTTGGGGCAGGAGCCAGGGATGGGGCACGGCTGAGGTCAGGCCTGGGGCTGGGGCTGGGGCAGGGCTGTGACTGGGGCTCGGGACAGGGCTGGTGCCAGGCTGGGTCTGGGGATGGGCTGGGGGCAGGGTTGGGGCTGGGGCCTGGGATGGGGCAGGACTGGGACTGGGGCAGGGGCACGGGCCGAGGCTGGGGACAGGGCTAGGGAGGAGCTAGGGCTGGGGCTGGGGCCAGGCTGGGGCTGGGTTCAGCTCAGGGGTGGGGCTTGGTCCAGGGCTGGGGCTGGGCTAGGGCAGGGCTGGGGGCTGGGGCTGGGCTGGGGCTGGGGGACAGGGCTGTGGCTGGGCTGTGGCTGGAGCTGGGCTGGGGCTGAGGGTGGGTCTGGGGCTGGGCTAGGGCTGGGCTGGGGCCGGGGCTGCGACTGGGGCTGGATCCAGGGCTGGGGCTGGGCTGTGGCTGTGGCTGTGCTGGGGCAGGGCTGGGGCTGTGGCTGGGGCTGGGCTGGGGCTGGGCCGAGGCAGGGCTGGGCTGGGGCAGGACTGGGCTGGGGCTGTGGCTGGGGCCGTGAGTGGGGCTTGGCTGGGGCTGGGGCTGGGGCTGGGCCGGGGCAGGGCTGGGCCTGGTCTGGGGATGAGGCTGGGTTGGGGCTGGGGCTGGGTGCAGGGCAGGGCCTGGGCTGGGGCTGGGGCTGGTCTCGGTCTGGGGCTGGGGCTGTGCTGGTGCTGTGCTGGGGGTGGGCAGGGGACTAGGGCTGGGGCAGGGCTGACGCAGGGCTGGGGCTGGACTGGGGGCAGGAGCTGGGGCCTGAGGTAGGGCTGGGACTGAGGTTGGGGCCGGGGCTGGGGCTGGAGTAGGCTGGAGGCTGGGCCTTGGGCTGGGGCTGGGGGCAGATCTTGGCTGGGGGCATGGATGGGGCTGGGTTGGGGGCAGGGCTGGGGCTGGGGCTGGGTCCGGGGCTGGGGCAGAACTGAGGCTGGGGCAGGGCTGGGGCTGGGGCTGGGTCTGGGGCCACGACAGGGGCAGGGCTGGGGCAGGGCTGGAACTGGGGCTGGGCTGGGGCCAAGGTTGGGGCTGGGGCTGGGTTGGTGGCGAGGGTGGGGCTGGGGCTGGAGCCAGGGTTGGGGCAGGAGCTAGGGCTGGGGCAGGGCTGAGGTCAGGTCTGGGGCTGCGGCTGGGGCCGGGCTGGGGCTGGGGCTGGGGCTGGGCCTGGGGCTGGGGACAGGGCTGGGGCCAGGCTGGGGACAGGGTTGGGCTGAGGGCAGGGTTGGGCTGAGGGCAGGGCTGGGGCTGGGGTTGGGCTGGGGCTGGGTCCAGGGCTGGGGCAGGGCTGTGGCTGGGGCTGGGCTGGGGCTGGGCTGGGGCTGGGTCCAGGGTGGGACTGTGTCCAGGGCTGGGGCAGGACTGGGTCCGCGCTGGGGCTGGGGCTGGGCTGAGGGCAAGGCTGGGGCAGGGCTGGCGATGGGGGCAGGGCTGGGGCTGGGTTCGGCTCAGGGGTGGGGCTTGGTCCAGGGCTGGGGCTGGGCTAGGGCCGGGCTGGGGCTGGGGCTGGGCTGGGGCTGGGTCCAGGGCTGTGGCTGGCCTGTGGCTGGAGCTGGGCTGGGGCTGAGGGTGGGTCTAGGGCTGGGCTAGGGCTGGGCTGGGGCCGGGGCTGCGACTGGGGCTGGTTCCAGGGCTGGGGCTGGGCTGGGGCTGGGGCTGGGGCAGTGGCCGGGGCTGGGGACAGGGCTGGGGACAGAGCTGGGGCAGGGTTCTGTGCAGGGCTGGGGCTGGGGCAGGGCTTGGCTGGGGCCGGGGATGGGGCCGTGAGTGGGGCTTGGCTGGGGCTGGGGCTGGGGCTGGGGCTGGGCCGGGGCAGGGCTGGGCCTGGTCTGGGGCTGGGGCTGGGTCCAGGGTGGGGCTGGACTGGGGCTGGGGCTAGGCTGGGGCAGGGCTGGGGCTGGGCTGGGGCTGGGGGCGAGGGTGGGGCTGGGTCAGGGGCTGGGGCTGCGGACAGGGCTGGGGCTAGGGCTGAGGTAGGGGTAGGGCTGGGGCTGGACTGGGGCCAGGGCTGGGGCAGGACTAGGCTTGAGGCTGGGCCTTGGGCTGGGGCTGGGTCGGCGCAGGGCTGGGGCTGGGGCTGGAACCAAGGCTTGGGCAGGGCTGGGGTTGGGGCTGGAGCCAGGGCTGGGACAGGAGCCAGGGCTGGGGCACGGCTGTGGCTAGGCTGGGGTTGGACCTGGGGCTGGGATGTGGCTGTGGCTGGGGACAGGGCTCGGGCCAGGCTGGGTCTGGGGCTGGGCTGAGGGCAGGGCTGGGCCTGGGGGCTGGGATGGGGCAGGACTGGGACTGGGGCAGGGGCACGGGCCGAGGCTGGGGACAGGGCTAGGGCTGGAGCTAGGGCAGGGCTGGGGGCCAGGCTGGGGCTGGGTTTGGCTCAGGGCTGGGGCTTGATCCAGGGCTGGGGCTGGGCTGAGGGCACGGCTGGGGTTGGGCTGGGGCTGGGGCTTGGGCTGGGTCAGGGCTGGGGCTGGGCAGGGGATGAGGCTGGGGTGGGGCTGGGGCTGGGTCCAGGGCAGAGCTAGGGCTGGGGCTGGGGCTGGGCTGGGGTCCGAGGGCGGGGCTGGGGCAGGGCTGGGGCTGGGGCTGGAACCAAGTCTTGGGCAGGGCTGGGGCTGGGGCTGGGGCTGGGCGGGGCTGGGGCTGGGGCAGGGCTGGGGCTGGGCTGAGGGCACGGCTGGGCTAGGCCTGGGGCTGGGGCAGGGCTAGGTTAGGGCTGGGCTGAGGCCGGGGCTGGGTCCGGGCCTGGGGCTGGGCTGAGGGCAGGGCTGGACTAGGGCTGGGCTGGGGCCGGGGATGGGGCCGGGGCTGGGGCTGGGGCTGGGGCTGGGTCCAGGGCTGGGGCAGGGCTGGGCTAGGGCTGAACTGGGGCAGGGCTGGGGCTGGGCCTGGGCTGGGGGCAGGGATGGGGCTGGGTCTGGGTCTTGGGCTGTGGCAGGGCTGGACCTGGGCTGGGGATGAGGCTGGAGTGGGGCTGGGGCTGGGTGCAGGGCTGGGGCTGGGCTGGGGCTGGGCTGCGACCAGGACTGGGCTGGGTCAGGGACTGGGGCAGGGCTGGGGCTGGGGCTGGAGCTGGGGCCGGGCTAGGGCTGGGCTGGGGGCAAGGATGGGGCTGGGGCTGGGGCTGGGTCAGTGCTTGGGCTGGGCTGGGACCGGGGCTGGCCTGGGGTAGGGTTGGCACAGGGCCGAGGCTGTGGCTGGGTCTGGGGCGGGGACTGGGGCAGGGGCTGGAACTGGGGCTGGGCTGGGGCCAAGGTTGGGGCTGGGGCTGGGCTGGTGGCGAGGGTGGGGCTGGGGCTGGGGCTGGGGCTGCAGACAGGGCTGGGTCTGGGGCTGGGCTGAGGGCAGGGTTGGGCTGAGGGCAGGGCTGGGGCTGGGGGCTGGGATGGGGCAGGACTGGGACTGGGGGCAGGGGCACGGGCTGAGGCTGGGGACAGGGCTAGGGCTGGAGCTAGGGCAGGGCTGGGGCCAGGCTGGGGCTGGGTTGGGCTCAGGGGTGGGGCTTGGTCCAGGGCTGGGGCTGGGCTAGGGGCAGGGGCTGGGGCTGGGGCTGGGCTGGGGCTGGGTCCAGGGGCTGTGGCTGGGCTGAGGCCGGGGCTGGGTCCGGGCCTGGGGCTGGGCTGAGGGCAGGGCTGGACTAGGGCTGGGCTGGGCCGGGGATGGGGGCCGGGGGTGGGGACTGTGGCTGGTGCTGGGTCCAGGGCTGGGGCAGGGCTGTGGCTGGGGTTGGGCTGGGGCAGGGCCAGGGCTGGGGGCTGGGCTGGGGCTGGGGCTGGGGCAGGGCAGGGCTGGAGCTGGTGTCTGGGGCTGAGGGTGGGGGCTGGGGCAGGGCTGGAGCTGGAGCAGGGCTGGGGCTGGGGCTGGGGCAGGGCTGTGGCTGGAGCTTGGCTGGGGCTGAGGGTGGGGCTGGGTCTGGGCTGGGGCCTGGGCTGCGACTGGGGCAGGGTCCAGGGCTGGGTTTTGGGCTGGGGCTGGGGCTGGGGCTGGGCTGGGGCTGGGTCCAGGGCAGGTGCTGGTTCCAGGGCAGGGGCTGGGCTGGGGCTGGGGCTGGACCAGGGCAGGGCTGGGGCTGGGGCAGGGCTGCGGCTGGAGCTGGGCTGGGTCAGGGCTGGGGCTGGGGCTGGGGCTGGGCTGGGACCTGACTGGGCTGGTGCAGGGACTGGGGCAGGGCTGGGGCAGGGCTGGAACTGGGCTGGGGCTGGGGCTGGGTCCAACGTGGGGCTGGGGCTGGGCTGGGGACAGAGATGGGGCTGGGGCTGGGCTGGGCTGGGGGAACGGATGGGGCTGGGCTGGGGCTGGGGGCTTGGGCTGGGGCAGGGCTAGGCCTGGGCTGGGGATGAGGCTGGGGTGGGGCCGGGGCTGGGTCCAGGGCAGGGGCTGGGCTGGGGCTGGGGCTAGGCTGTGGCAGGGCTGGGGCTGGGCTGGGGCTGGGGCTGGGCCGGGGCAGGCCTGGGGCAGGGGCTGGGCTGGGGCCGAGTGTGGGGCTGGGACCAGGGCTGGGGCTGAGGGCAGGGCTGGGGCTAGGGCTGGGGTTGGGGGCAGGGGCCGGGGCTGGGGACAGGGCTGGGGCCAGAGCTGGGGCAGGGTTCGGTGCAGGGCTGGGGCTGGGGCAGGGCTTGGCTGGGGCCGGGGATGGGGCCGTGAGTGGGGCTTGGCTGGGGCTGGAGCTGGGGCTGGGGCTGGGGCTGGGGCTGGGGTCCAGGGCAGGGTCTGGACTGGGGCTGGGGCTAGGCTGGGGCTGGACTGGGGCTGGGGCTGGGTCCAGGGTGGGGGCTGGACTGGGGCTGGGGCTGGGTCCAGGGTGGGGCTGGACTGGGGCTGGGGCTAGGATGGGGCAGGGCTGGGGCTCGGCTGGGGCTGGTGCTAGGCTGGGGCAGGACTGGGGCCGAGCTGGGGCTGGGGCTTGGCTGAGGGCAGGGCCGGGCAGGGCTGGGAATGGAGCTGGGCTGGGGCTGGGTCCAGGGCTGTAGCTGGGCTGTGGCTGGAGCTGGGCTGGGGCTGAGGGTGGGGGCTGGGCCTGGGCTAGTGCTGGGCTGGGCCCGGGGCTGCGACTGGGGCTGGGTCCCAGGGCTGGGGCTGGGCTGGGGGCAGGGATGGGGCTGGGTCTGGGGCTTGGGCTGTGGCAGGGCTGGACCTGGGCTGGGGATGAGGCTGGAGTGGGGCTGGGGCTGGGTGCAGGGCTGGGGCTGGGCGGGGGCTGGGGCCGAGGGTGGTTCTGGGGCTGGGGCTGGGGGCTGAGGGCAGGGCTGGGCTAGGGCTGGGGCTGGGGCAGGGGCCGGGGCTGGGGACAGGGCTGGGGCCAGACCTGGGGCAGGGCTGGGGCTGGGGCTGGGGCTGGGCTGGGGTTGGGCTGGGGCCGAGTGTAGGGCAGGGGCTGGGGCTGGGGCAGAGGCAGAGGCAGGGCTGGGGCAGGGCTGGGGCTGGGGCTGGGCTGGGGCTGGGGGCTGGGTCCGGGGATGGGGCAGGGCTGGTGGCAGGGCTGGGGCAGGGCTGGGGCTGGGGGCTGGGGCCGGCGCAGGGGACACTGCTGGGGCTGGGCTGGGGCTGTGGCTGGGGCTGGGGCTGCGTCCAGGGTTGGGCTGTGGCTGGGGCTGGGGCAGAACTGGGGGCCGGGCTGGGGCTGGGGTTTGGCTGAGGGCATGGCTGTGGCAGGGCTGGGGATTGGGCTGGGCTGGGGCTGGGTCCAGGGCTGTGGCTGGGCTGTGGCTGGAGCTGGGCTGGGGCTGGGCTGGGGCTGGGCTGGGGCTGGGTCCAGGGCAGGGGCTGGGCTGGGGCTGCGGCTGGGCCGGGGCAGGGCTGGGGTAGGGGCTGGGCTGGGGCCGAGTGTGGGGCTGGGGCTGGGGCTGGGGCTGAGGACAGGGCTGGGGCTAGAGCTGGGGCTGGGGCAGGGCGAGGGCTGGGGCTGGGGGCTGGGGGCCGGCGCAGGGGGCACTGCTGGGGCTGGGCTGGGGCTGGGCTGGGGCTGGAGGCTGGGGCCAGGGCTGGGTCTGGGGCTGGGGCTGGGCTAGGGCTGGGCTGGGGCCGGGGTGGGGCTGTGTCCAGGGCTGGGGCAGGACTGGGGCCAGGCTGGGGCTGGGGCTGGGCTGAGGGCAGGGCTGGGGCAGGGCTGGGGATGGGACTGGGCTGGGGCTGGGCTGGGGCAGGGCTAGGGCAGGGGGCTGGGCTGCTGCGGAGGGTGGGGCTGGGGCTGGGGCCAGGCTGGGGCTGAGGGCAGGGCTGGGCTAGGGATGAGGCTGGAGCAGGGGCCGGGGCTGGGGCAGGGGCCGGGGCTGGGGCATGGGATGAGGCTGGGTCTGGGGACAGGGCTGGGGCCAGGCTGGGGTCTGGGGCTGGGCTGAGGGGAGGGCTGGGGCTGGGGGCTGGGATGGGGCAGGACTGGGACTGGGGCAGGGGCACGGGCCGAGGCTGGGGACAGCTAGGGCTGGAGCTAGGGCAGGGCTGGGGCCAGGCTGGGGGCTCGGTTCAGCTCAGGGGTGGTGCTGCGTCCAGGGCTGGGGCTGGGGCTAGGGCAGGGCTGGGGTGGGGCTGGGCTGGGCTGGGGGCTGGGTCCAGGGCTGTGGCTGGGCTGTGGCTGGAGCTGGGCTAAGGCTGAGGGTGGGGCTGGGGCTGGGCTGGGGCTGGGCTGGGCTGTGGCTGGGGCTGGGCTGTGGCAGGGATGGGGCTGGGGCTGGGGCTGGGGCTGGGGGCTGGGCTGGGGCTGGGTCCAGGGCTGTGGCTGGGCTGTGGCTGGAGCTGGGCTAAGGCTGAGGGTGGGGCTGGGGCTGGATCCAGGGCTGGGGCTGGGCTGTGGCTGGGGCTTGGCTGGGGCAGGGCTGGGTCTGGGGCTGGGGCTAGGGCTGGGGCTGGGCTGGGGGCTGGGCCGGGGCAGGGCTGGGGCTGGGGCAGGGCTGGGCTGGGGCCGGGGATGGGGCCATGAGTGGGGCTTGGCTGAGGCTGGGGCTGGGGCTGGGGCTGGGCTGGGGCAGGGCTGGGACCCGGGGCTGGGGCTGGGTTAGGTTCAGGGCTGGGGCTGGGGCAGGGGCTGGGCTGGGGCTGGGGATGGGGCCGGGGGTGGGGGCTGGGGCTGGTGCTGGGGTGGGGGACTGGGAGAGGGCTGGGGCTGGGGCTGGGCTGGTTGCAGGGCTGGGGCTCGGCGGTGGCTGGGGCTGGGCTGGGGTTTGGCTGGGGCTGGGACTGGGTCCAGGGCAGGGGCTGGACTGGGGCTGGGGCTAGGCTGGGGCAGGGCTGGGGCTGGGCTGGAGCTGGGGCTGGGTCCAGGGTGGGGCTGTGTCCAGGGCTGGGGCAGGACTGGGGCCAGGCTGGGGCTGGGGCTGGGCTGGGGGCAGGGCTGGGGCAGGGCTGGGGATGGGACTGGGCTGGGGCTGGGTCCAGGGCTGGGGCTGGGCTGTGGCTGGGGCTGGGCTGGGGCTGAGGGCGGGGCTGGGGC
Source organism: Melanerpes formicivorus (assembly GCF_026170545.1). Taxonomy (NCBI): domain Eukaryota; kingdom Metazoa; phylum Chordata; class Aves; order Piciformes; family Picidae; genus Melanerpes; species Melanerpes formicivorus. Next base: position 4,150 of record NW_027144147.1, on the reverse strand, counting down.
TGGGCTAGGGCTGGGCTGGGGCCGGGGGCTGCGACTGGGGCTGGGTCCAGGGCTGGGGCTGGGCTGTGGCTGGAGCTGGGCTGGGGCTGAGGGTGGGGCTGGGGCTGGGGCTGGGCTAGGGCTGGGCTGGGGGCCGGGGTGTGGCTGTGTCCAGGGCTGGGGCAGGACTGGGGCCGAGCTGGGGCTGGGGCTGGGCTGAGGGCAGGGCTGGGGCAGGGCTGGGGATGGGACTGGGCTGGGGCTGGGCCGGTGCAGGGCAAGGGCAGGGGCTGGGCTGCGGCCGAGGGTGCAGCTGGGGCTGGGGCTGGGGCTGAGGGCAGGGCTGGGCTAGGGATGAGGCTGGGGTGAGGGCCGGGGGCTGGGCATGGGATGAGGCTGGGTCTGGGGACAGGGCTGGGGCCAGGCTGGGGTCTGGGGCTGGGCTGAGGGGAGGGCTGGGGCTGGGGGCTGGGATGGGGCAGGACTGGGACTGGGGCAGGGGCACGGGCCGAGGCTGGGGACAGCTAGGGCTGGAGCTAGGGCAGGGCTGGGGCCAGGCTGGGGCTGGGTTGGGCTCAGGGGTGGGGCTTGGTCCAGGGCTGGGGCTGGGCTAGGGCAGGGCTGGGGCTGGGGCTGGGCTGGGGCTGGGTCCAGGGCTGTGGCTGGGCTGGGGCTTAGGGTGGGGGCTGGGGCTGTGCTGGGGCTGGGCTGGGCTGGGCTAGGGCTGGGCTGGGGCCGGGGCTGTGACTGGGGCTGGATCCAGGGCTATGGCTGGGCTGTGGCTGGGGATGGGGCCATGAGTGGGGCTTTGCTGGGGCTGGGGCTGGGGCTGGGCCGGGGCAGGGCTGGGAAGGGGCAGGGCTGGGGCTGGGCTGGGGCTGGGTTCATTTCAGGGCTGTGGCTGGGGCAGGTCTGGGCTGGGGGCCGGGCATAGGGCCGGGGGGTGGGGCTGGTGCTGGTGCTGGGGTGGGGACTGGGAGAGGGCTGGGGCTGGGGCTGGGCTGGTTGCAGGGCTGGGTCTCGGCGGTGGCTGGGGCTGGGCTGGGGTTGGGCTGGGCCTGGGACTGGGCCCAGGGCAGGGCTAGGGCTGGGGCTGGGGCTGCGCTGGGGCCGAGGGCGGGGCGTGGGCAGGGCTGGGGCTGGAACCAAGTCTTGGGCAGGGCTGCGGCTGGGGCTGGGCAGGGCTGGGGCTGGGCATGGACCGGGACTGGGCAGGGGTAGGGCTGGGGCAGGGGCTGGGCTGGGGGACGAGGGTGGGGCAGGGCTGGGGGCTGGGCATGGACCAGGACTGGGCAGGGGTAGGGCCGGGGCTGGGGGGCTGGGCTGGAACTGGGGCCGGGGCTGGGGCTGGGTTAGGTTCAGGGCTGGGGCTGGGGGCAGGGCTGGGCTGGGGCCGGGGGATGGGGCCGGGGGTGGGGCTGGGGCTGGTGCTGGGGTGGGGACGGGGAGAGGGGCTGGGGCTGGGGCTGGGCTGGTTGCAGGGCTGGGGCTCGGCGGTGGCTGGGGCTGGGCTGGGGTTGGGCTGGGGCTGGGGACTGGGTCCAGGGCAGGGGCTGGACTGGGGCCGGGGCTAGGCTGGGGCAGGGCTGGGGCTGGGCTGGGGCTGGGGCTGGGTCCAGGGTGGGGCCGTGTCCAGGGCTGGGGCAGGACTGGGGCCAGGCTGGGGCTGGGGCTGGGCTGGGGGAAGGGCTGGGGCAGGGCTGGGGATGGGCTGTGGCTGGAGCTGGGCTGGGGCTGAGGGTGGGGCTGGGGCTGGGCTAGGGCTGGGCCTGGGGCCGGGGCTGCGACTGGGGCTGGGTCCAGGGCTGGGGCTGGGCTGGGCTGTTGCTGCGGCTGGGGCTGGGCCTGGGTCCAGGGCAGGGGCTGGGCTGGGACTGGGGCTGGGCTGGGGCCAAGGTTGGGGCTGGGGCTCGGCTGGTGGTGAGGGGTGGGGCTGGGCCTGGGGCTGGGGCTGCGGACAGGGCTGGGGCTAGGGCTGAGGTAGGGGTAGGGCTGGGGCTGGATTGGGGCCAGGGCTGGGGCAGGACTAGGCTTGAGGCTGGGCCTTGGGCTGGGGCTGGGTTAGCACAGGGCTGGGGTTGGGCTGGAACCAAGGCTTGGGCAGGGCTGGGGCTGGGGCTGGAGCCAGGGCTGGGGCAGGAGCCAGGGCTGGGGCAGGGCTGGAGCTGGGGGCAGGGCTGGGCTGGGGCCGGGGATGGGGCCATGAGTGGGGCTTGGCTGGGGCTGGGGCTGGGGCTGGGGCTGGGCCGGGGCAGGGCTGGGATGGGGCAGGGCTGGGGCCGGGCTGGGGCTGGGTTCGGTTCAGGGCTGGGGCTGGGGCAGGTCTGGGCTGGGGGCCGGGGATAAGGCCGGGGGTGGGGCTGGGGCTGGGGCTGGGGCCGGGGCTGGGTTCTGGCTGGGGCTGTGGCAGGGGCCAGGGATGGGTCCGGGGGGTGGGGCTGGGCTGGGGCAGGGCTGGGCCTGGGCTGGGGCTGGGACAGGGGCAGGGCTAGGGCTGGGCTGGGGGCAAGGATGGGGTTTGTGCTGGGTCTGGGCCAGGGCTTGGGCTGGGCTGGGACCGGGGCTAGGCTGGTGGTACAGCTGGCACAGGGCTGGGGCTGGGGCTGGGTCTGGGGCGGGGACTGGGGCAGGGCTAGGCCTGGGGCTGGGCTGGGGCCAAGTCTGGGCTCGGGGCTGGGGGCCGGGGCAGGGGCAGGGCTGGGGCAGGGCTGGAACTGGGGCTGGGCTGGGGGCCAAGGTTGGGTCTGGGGGCTGGGCTGGTGGCGAGGGTGGGGCTGGGGCTGGGGCTGGGGCTGAGGCTGTGGACAGGGCTGGGGCTAGGGTTGGAGCCAGGGTTGGGTCCGGAGGCAGGGCTGGGGAAGGGCTGAGGTCAGGCCTGGGGCTGCGGCTGGGGCAGGGCTAGGGCTGGGTCTGGGGCTGGGGACAGGGCTGGGGCCAGGCTGGGTCTGGGGCTGGGCTGAGGGGAGGGCTGGGGCTGGGGGCTGGGGCAGGGCTATTTTAGGGCTGGGCTGAGGCCGGGGCTGGGGCTGGGACTGGGGCAGGGCAGGGCTGGGCTAGGGATGGGCTGAGGCCGGGGCTGGGGCCGGGGGGTGTGCTGGGTCCAGGGCTGGGGCAGGGCTGTGGCTGGGGTTGGGCTGGGGCTGGGGCTGGGACTGGGCTGGGGCAGGGCTGTGGCTTGGGTTGGGCTGGGGCTGGGGGCTGGGGCTGGGCTGGGGCTGGAGATGGGCTGGGGCTGAGGGTTGGGGTGGGGCTGGGGTAGGGCTGGGCTGGGGCCGGGGCTGTGACTGGGGCTGGGTCCAGGGCTGGGGCTGGGCTGTGGCTGGGGCTGGGCCTGGGGCAGGGCTGGGGCTGGAGCTGGGGCTGGGCTGGGGCTGGGTCCAGGGCAGGGGCTGGGCAGGGGGCTGGGGCTGGGCAGGGGCAGGGCTGGGGCAGGGGCTGGGCTGGGGCCGAGGGTGGGGGCTGGGGCTGGGGGCTGAGGGCAGGGCTGGGCTAGGGCTGGGGCTGGGGCCAGAGCTGGGGCAGGGCTGGAGCCGGGCCTGGGCTGGGTTCGGTGCAGGGCTGGACCTGGGCAGGGCTGGGCTAGGGCTGGGCCGGGGCCGGGGCTCGGGCCGTGATTGGGTCTTGGCTGGGGCCAGGGCTGGGGCCGGGGGTGGGGCTGGTGCTGGGGCAGGGCTGGGCCTGGGCTGGGGATGAGGCTGGGGTGGTGCTGGGGCTGGGTCCAGGGCAGGGGCTGGGCAGGGGCTGGGGCTAGGATGGGGCAGGGCTGGGGCTGGGCTGGGGGCAGGGCTGGGATCAGGACTGGGCTGGGGTAGGGACTGGTGCAAGGCTAGGGCTGGGGCTGGGGCTGGGCGGTGGCTGCGGCTGGGCAGGGGCAGGGCTGGGGCTGCGGCTGTGCTGGGGGCAGGGATGGGGATGGGGCTGGGCCTGGGGCTTGGGCTGGGGCTGGGTCGAGGGCTGTGGCTGGGCTGTGGCTGGAGCTGGGCTGGGGCTGAGGGTGGGGCTGGGGCTGGGCTAGGGCTGGGCTGGGGCCGGGGCTGCGACTGGGGCTGGGTCCAGGGCTGGGGCTGGGCTGTGGCTGGGGCTGGGGCTGGGCCTGGGTCCAGGGCAGGGGCTAGGCTAGGGCTGGGGCAGGGCTAGGCCTGGGGCTGGGCTGGGGCAGAGTCTGGGGCCG
>NW_027144146.1:0-41412 GCF_026170545.1 Melanerpes formicivorus | reverse complement strand
TCATTAGTTTCGCTCACTCTCGAAATGAAGCATTTTACAGCAGGTTGGAGCAGCCTGTATCTCAGCACAGGAATAAGGTAGGGAAGAATTCTAAGGCTCATTTTGACTGCCTCCAGAAGTTAGATCAGATGGCCAATGGAATTTGGTGCTAGGTCTTTCCCTTTAGGTTTTACCCCAACAATGTTTTCATTAGTTTCGCTCACTCTCGAAATCAAGCATTTTACAGCAGGTTGGAGCAGCCTGTATCTCAGCACAGGAATAAGGTAGGGAAGAATTCTAAGGCTCATTTTGACTGCCTCCAGAAGTTAGATCAGATGGCAAATTGGATTTGGTGCTAGGTCTTTCCCTTTAGGTTTTACCCCAACAATGTTTTCATTAGTTTCGCTCACTCTCGAAATCAAGCATTTTACAGCAGGTTGGAGCAGCCTGTATCTCAGCACAGGAATAAGGTAGGGAAGAATTCTAAGGATCATTTTGACTGCCTCCAGAAGTTAGATCAGATGGCCAATGCAATTTGGTGCTAGGTCTTTCCCTTTAGGTTTTACCCCAACAATGTTTTCATTAGTTTCGCTCACTCTCAAAATCAAGCATTTTACAGCAGGTTGGAGCAGCCTGTATCTCAGCACAGGAATAAGGTAGGGAAGAATTCTAAGGATCATTTTGACTGCCTCCAGAAGTTAGATCAGATGGCAAATTGGATTTGGTGCTAGGTCTTTCCCTTTAGGTTTTACCCCAACAATGTTTTCATTAGTTTCGCTCACTCTCGAAATCAAGCATTTTACAGCAGGTTGGAGCAGCCTGTATCTCAGCACAGGAATAAGGTAGGGAAGAATTCTAAGGCTCATTTTGACTGCCTCCAGAAGTTAGATCAGATGGCAAATTGGATTTGGTGCTAGGTCTTTCCCTTTAGGTTTTACCCCAACAATGTTTTCATTAGTTTCGCTCACTCTCAAAATCAAGCATTTTACAGCAGGTTGGAGCAGCCTGTATCTCAGCACAGGAATAAGGTAGGGAAGAATTCTAAGGATCATTTTGACTGCCTCCAGAAGTTAGATCAGATGGCAAATTGGATTTGGTGCTAGGTCTTTCCCTTTAGGTTTTACCCCAACAATGTTTTCATTAGTTTCGCTCACTCTCGAAATCAAGCATTTTACAGCAGGTTGGAGCAGCCTGTATCTCAGCACAGGACTAAGGTAGGGAAGAATTCTAAGGATCATTTTGACTGCCTCCAGAAGTTAGATCAGATGGCAAATTGGATTTGGTGCTAGGTCTTTCCCTTTAGGTTTTACCCCAACAATGTTTTCATTAGTTTCGCTCACTCTCGAAATCAAGCATTTTACAGCAGGTTGGAGCAGCCTGTATCTCAGCACAGGAATAAGGTAGGGAAGAATTCAAATACTCATTTTGACTGCCTCCAGAAGTTAGATCAGATGGCAAATTGGATTTGGTGCTAGGTCTTTCCCTTTAGGTTTTACGCCAACAATGTTTTCATTAGTTTCGCTCACTCTCGAAATGAAGCATTTTACAGCAGGTTGGAGCAGCCTGTATCTCAGCACAGGAATAAGGTAGGGAAGAATTCTAAGGATCATTTTGACTGCCTCCAGAAGTTAGATCAGATGGCAAATTGGATTTGGTGCTAGGTCTTTCCCTTTAGGTTTTACCCCAACAATGTTTTCATTAGTTTCGCTCACTCTCGAAATCAAGCATTTTACAGCAGGTTGGAGCAGCCTGTATCTCAGCACAGGAATAAGGTAGGGAAGAATTCTAAGGCTCATTTTGACTGCCTCCAGAAGTTAGATCAGATGGCAAATTGGATTTGGTGCTAGGTCTTTCCCTTTAGGTTTTACCCAACAATGTTTTCATTAGTTTCGCTCACTCTCGAAATCAAGCATTTTACAGCAGGTTGGAGCAGCCTGTATCTCAGCACAGGAATAAGGTAGGGAAGAATTCTAAGGATCATTTTGACTGCCTCCAGAAGTTAGATCAGATGGCCAATTGGATTTGGTGCTAGGTCTTTCCCTTTAGGTTTTACCCCAACAATGTTTTCATTAGTTTCGCTCACTCTCGAAATCAAGCATTTTACAGCAGGTTGGAGCAGCCTGTATCTCAGCACAGGAATAAGGTAGGGAAGAATTCTAAGGATCATTTTGACTGCCTCCAGAAGTTAGATCAGATGGCAAATTGGATTTGGTGCTAGGTCTTTCCCTTTAGGTTTTACCCCAACAATGTTTTCATTAGTTTCGCTCACTCTCGAAATCAAGCATTTTACAGCAGGTTGGAGCAGCCTGTATCTCAGCACAGGAATAAGGTAGGGAAGAATTCTAAGGCTCATTTTGACTGCCTCCAGAAGTTAGATCAGATGGCAAATTGGATTTGGTGCTAGGTCTTTCCCTTTAGGTTTTACCCCAACAATGTTTTCATTAGTTTCGCTCACTCTCGAAATCAAGCATTTTACAGCAGGTTGGAGCAGCCTGTATCTCAGCACAGGAATAAGGTAGGGAAGAATTCTAAGGATCATTTTGACTGCCTCCAGAAGTTAGATCAGATGGCAAATTGGATTTGGTGCTAGGTCTTTCCCTTTAGGTTTTACCCCAACAATGTTTTCATTAGTTTCGCTCACTCTCGAAATCAAGCATTTTACAGCAGGTTGGAGCAGCCTGTATCTCAGCACAGGAATAAGGTAGGGAAGAATTCTAAGGATCATTTTGACTGCCTCCAGAAGTTAGATCAGATGGCAAATTGGATTTGGTGCTAGGTCTTTCCCTTTAGGTTTTACCCCAACAATGTTTTCATTAGTTTCGCTCACTCTCGAAATCAAGCATTTTACAGCAGGTTGGAGCAGCCTGTATCTCAGCACAGGAATAAGGTAGGGAAGAATTCTAAGGATCATTTTGACTGCCTCCAGAAGTTAGATCAGATGGCAAATTGGATTTGGTGCTAGGTCTTTCCCTTTAGGTTTTACCCCAACAATGTTTTCATTAGTTTCGCTCACTCTCGAAATCAAGCATTTTACAGCAGGTTGGAGCAGCCTGTATCTCAGCACAGGAATAAGGTAGGGAAGAATTCTAAGGATCATTTTGACTGCCTCCAGAAGTTAGATCAGATGGCAAATTGGATTTGGTGCTAGGTCTTTCCCTTTAGGTTTTACCCCAACAATGTTTTCATTAGTTTCGCTCACTCTCGAAATCAAGCATTTTACAGCAGGTTGGAGCAGCCTGTATCTCAGCACAGGAATAAGGTAGGGAAGAATTCTAAGGATCATTTTGACTGCCTCCAGAAGTTAGATCAGATGGCAAATTGGATTTGGTGCTAGGTCTTTCCCTTTAGGTTTTACCCCAACAATGTTTTCATTAGTTTCGCTCACTCTCGAAATCAAGCATTTTACAGCAGGTTGGAGCAGCCTGTATCTCAGCACAGGAATAAGGTAGGGAAGAATTCAAATACTCATTTTGACTGCCTCCAGAAGTTAGATCAGATGGCAAATTGGATTTGGTGCTAGGTCTTTCCCTTTAGGTTTTACCCCAACAATGTTTTCATTAGTTTCGCTCACTCTCGAAATGAAGCATTTTACAGCAGGTTGGAGCAGCCTGTATCTCAGCACAGGAATAAGGTAGGGAAGAATTCTAAGGCTCATTTTGACTGCCTCCAGAAGTTAGATCAGATGGCAAATTGGATTTGGTGCTAGGTCTTTCCCTTTAGGTTTTACCCCAACAATGTTTTCATTAGTTTCGCTCACTCTCGAAATCAAGCATTTTACAGCAGGTTGGAGCAGCCTGTATCTCAGCACAGGAATAAGGTAGGGAAGAATTCTAAGGATCATTTTGACTGCCTCCAGAAGTTAGATCAGATGGCAAATTGGATTTGGTGCTAGGTCTTTCCCTTTAGGTTTTACCCAACAATGTTTTCATTAGTTTCGCTCACTCTCGAAATCAAGCATTTTACAGCAGGTTGGAGCAGCCTGTATCTCAGCACAGGAATAAGGTAGGGAAGAATTCTAAGGATCATTTTGACTGCCTCCAGAAGTTAGATCAGATGGCAAATTGGATTTGGTGCTAGGTCTTTCCCTTTAGGTTTTACCCCAACAATGTTTTCATTAGTTTCGCTCACTCTCGAAATCAAGCATTTTACAGCAGGTTGGAGCAGCCTGTATCTCAGCACAGGAATAAGGTAGGGAAGAATTCTAAGGATCATTTTGACTGCCTCCAGAATTAGATCAGATGGCAAATTGGATTTGGTGCTAGGTCTTTCCCTTTAGGTTTTACCCCAACAATGTTTTCATTAGTTTCGCTCACTCTCGAAATCAAGCATTTTACAGCAGGTTGGAGCAGCCTGTATCTCAGCACAGGAATAAGGTAGGGAAGAATTCTAAGGATCATTTTGACTGCCTCCAGAAGTTAGATCAGATGGCAAATTGGATTTGGTGCTAGGTCTTTCCCTTTAGGTTTTACCCCAACAATGTTTTCATTAGTTTCGCTCACTCTCGAAATCAAGCATTTTACAGCAGGTTGGAGCAGCCTGTATCTCAGCACAGGAATAAGGTAGGGAAGAATTCTAAGGATCATTTTGACTGCCTCCAGAAGTTAGATCAGATGGCAAATTGGATTTGGTGCTAGGTCTTTCCCTTTAGGTTTTACCCCAACAATGTTTTCATTAGTTTCGCTCACTCTCGAAATCAAGCATTTTACAGCAGGTTGGAGCAGCCTGTATCTCAGCACAGGAATAAGGTAGGGAAGAATTCTAAGGATCATTTTGACTGCCTCCAGAAGTTAGATCAGATGGCCAATGCAATTTGGTGCTAGGTCTTTCCCTTTAGGTTTTACCCCAACAATGTTTTCATTAGTTTCGCTCACTCTCGAAGTCAAGCATTTTACAGCAGGTTGGAGCAGCCTGTATCTCAGCACAGGAATAAGGTAGGGAAGAATTCTAAGGATCATTTTGACTGCCTCCAGAAGTTAGATCAGATGGCAAATTGGATTTGGTGCTAGGTCTTTCCCTTTAGGTTTTACCCAACAATGTTTTCATTAGTTTCGCTCACTCTCGAAATCAAGCATTTTACAGCAGGTTGGAGCAGCCTGTATCTCAGCACAGGAATAAGGTAGGGAAGAATTCAAATTCTCATTTTGACTGCCTCCAGAAGTTAGATCAGATGGCAAATTGGATTTAGTGCTAGGTCTTTCCCTTTAGGTTTTACCCCAACAATGTTTTCATTAGTTTCGCTCACTCTCGAAATCAAGCATTTTACAGCAGGTTGGAGCAGCCTGTATCTCAGCACAGGAATAAGGTAGGGAAGAATTCTAAGGCTCATTTTGACTGCCTCCAGAAGTTAGATCAGATGGCAAATTGGATTTGGTGCTAGGTCTTTCCCTTTAGGTTTTACCCCAACAATGTTTTCATTAGTTTCGCTCACTCTCGAAATCAAGCATTTTACAGCAGGTTGGAGCAGCCTGTATCTCAGCACAGGAATAAGGTAGGGAAGAATTCTAAGGATCATTTTGACTGCCTCCAGAAGTTAGATCAGATGGCAAATTGGATTTGGTGCTAGGTCTTTCCCTTTAGGTTTTACCCCAACAATGTTTTCATTAGTTTCGCTCACTCTCGAAATCAAGCATTTTACAGCAGGTTGGAGCAGCCTGTATCTCAGCACAGGAATAAGGTAGGGAAGAATTCTAAGGATCATTTTGACTGCCTCCAGAAGTTAGATCAGATGGCAAATTGGATTTGGTGCTAGGTCTTTCCCTTTAGGTTTTACCCAACAATGTTTTCATTAGTTTCGCTCACTCTCGAAATCAAGCATTTTACAGCAGGTTGGAGCAGCCTGTATCTCAGCACAGGAATAAGGTAGGGAAGAATTCTAAGGATCATTTTGACTGCCTCCAGAAGTTAGATCAGATGGCCAATTGGATTTGGTGCTAGGTCTTTCCCTTTAGGTTTTACCCCAACAATGTTTTCATTAGTTTCGCTCACTCTCGAAATCAAGCATTTTACAGCAGGTTGGAGCAGCCTGTATCTCAGCACAGGAATAAGGTAGGGAAGAATTCTAAGGATCATTTTGACTGCCTCCAGAAGTTAGATCAGATGGCAAATTGGATTTGGTGCTAGGTCTTTCCCTTTAGGTTTTACCCCAACAATGTTTTCATTAGTTTCGCTCACTCTCGAAATCAAGCATTTTACAGCAGGTTGGAGCAGCCTGTATCTCAGCACAGGAATAAGGTAGGGAAGAATTCTAAGGCTCATTTTGACTGCCTCCAGAAGTTAGATCAGATGGCAAATTGGATTTGGTGCTAGGTCTTTCCCTTTAGGTTTTACCCCAACAATGTTTTCATTAGTTTCGCTCACTCTCGAAATCAAGCATTTTACAGCAGGTTGGAGCAGCCTGTATCTCAGCACAGGAATAAGGTAGGGAAGAATTCTAAGGCTCATTTTGACTGCCTCCAGAAGTTAGATCAGATGGCAAATTGGATTTGGTGCTAGGTCTTTCCCTTTAGGTTTTACCCCAACAATGTTTTCATTAGTTTCGCTCACTCTCGAAATCAAGCATTTTACAGCAGGTTGGAGCAGCCTGTATCTCAGCACAGGAATAAGGTAGGGAAGAATTCTAAGGATCATTTTGACTGCCTCCAGAAGTTAGATCAGATGGCAAATTGGATTTGGTGCTAGGTCTTTCCCTTTAGGTTTTACCCCAACAATGTTTTCATTAGTTTCGCTCACTCTCGAAATCAAGCATTTTACAGCAGGTTGGAGCAGCCTGTATCTCAGCACAGGAATAAGGTAGGGAAGAATTCTAAGGATCATTTTGACTGCCTCCAGAAGTTAGATCAGATGGCAAATTGGATTTGGTGCTAGGTCTTTCCCTTTAGGTTTTACCCCAACAATGTTTTCATTAGTTTCGCTCACTCTCGAAATCAAGCATTTTACAGCAGGTTGGAGCAGCCTGTGTCTCAGCACAGGAATAAGGTAGGGAAGAATTCTAAGGATCATTTTGACTGCCTCCAGAAGTTAGATCAGATGGCAAATTGGATTTGGTGCTAGGTCTTTCCCTTTAGGTTTTACCCCAACAATGTTTTCATTAGTTTCGCTCACTCTCGAAATCAAGCATTTTACAGCAGGTTGGAGCAGCCTGTATCTCAGCACAGGAATAAGGTAGGGAAGAATTCTAAGGATCATTTTGACTGCCTCCAGAAGTTAGATCAGATGGCAAATTGGATTTGGTGCTAGGTCTTTCCCTTTAGGTTTTACCCCAACAATGTTTTCATTAGTTTCGCTCACTCTCGAAATCAAGCATTTTACAGCAGGTTGGAGCAGCCTGTATCTCAGCACAGGAATAAGGTAGGGAAGAATTCAAATACTCATTTTGACTGCCTCCAGAAGTTAGATCAGATGGCAAATTGGATTTGGTGCTAGGTCTTTCCCTTTAGGTTTTACCCCAACAATGTTTTCATTAGTTTCGCTCACTCTCGAAATGAAGCATTTTACAGCAGGTTGGAGCAGCCTGTATCTCAGCACAGGAATAAGGTAGGGAAGAATTCTAAGGATCATTTTGACTGCCTCCAGAAGTTAGATCAGATGGCAAATTGGATTTGGTGCTAGGTCTTTCCCTTTAGGTTTTACCCCAACAATGTTTTCATTAGTTTCGCTCACTCTCGAAATCAAGCATTTTACAGCAGGTTGGAGCAGCCTGTATCTCAGCACAGGAATAAGGTAGGGAAGAATTCTAAGGATCATTTTGACTGCCTCCAGAAGTTAGATCAGATGGCAAATTGGATTTGGTGCTAGGTCTTTCCCTTTAGGTTTTACCCAACAATGTTTTCATTAGTTTCGCTCACTCTCGAAATCAAGCATTTTACAGCAGGTTGGAGCAGCCTGTATCTCAGCACAGGAATAAGGTAGGGAAGAATTCTAAGGATCATTTTGACTGCCTCCAGAAGTTAGATCAGATGGCAAATTGGATTTGGTGCTAGGTCTTTCCCTTTAGGTTTTACCCCAACAATGTTTTCATTAGTTTCGCTCACACTCGAAATCAAGCATTTTACAGCAGGTTGGAGCAGCCTGTATCTCAGCACAGGAATAAGGTAGGGAAGAATTCTAAGGATCATTTTGACTGCCTCCAGAATTAGATCAGATGGCAAATTGGATTTGGTGCTAGGTCTTTCCCTTTAGGTTTTACCCCAACAATGTTTTCATTAGTTTCGCTCACTCTCGAAATCAAGCATTTTACAGCAGGTTGGAGCAGCCTGTATCTCAGCACAGGAATAAGGTAGGGAAGAATTCTAAGGATCATTTTGACTGCCTCCAGAAGTTAGATCAGATGGCAAATTGGATTTGGTGCTAGGTCTTTCCCTTTAGGTTTTACCCCAACAATGTTTTCATTAGTTTCGCTCACTCTCGAAATCAAGCATTTTACAGCAGGTTGGAGCAGCCTGTATCTCAGCACAGGAATAAGGTAGGGAAGAATTCTAAGGATCATTTTGACTGCCTCCAGAAGTTAGATCAGATGGCAAATTGGATTTGGTGCTAGGTCTTTCCCTTTAGGTTTTACCCCAACAATGTTTTCATTAGTTTCGCTCACTCTCGAAATCAAGCATTTTACAGCAGGTTGGAGCAGCCTGTATCTCAGCACAGGAATAAGGTAGGGAAGAATTCTAAGGATCATTTTGACTGCCTCCAGAAGTTAGATCAGATGGCAAATTGGATTTGGTGCTAGGTCTTTCCCTTTAGGTTTTACCCAACAATGTTTTCATTAGTTTCGCTCACTCTCGAAATCAAGCATTTTACAGCAGGTTGGAGCAGCCTGTATCTCAGCACAGGAATAAGGTAGGGAAGAATTCAAATACTCATTTTGACTGCCTCCAGAAGTTAGATCAGATGGCAAATTGGATTTAGTGCTAGGTCTTTCCCTTTAGGTTTTACCCCAACAATGTTTTCATTAGTTTCGCTCACTCTCGAAATCAAGCATTTTACAGCAGGTTGGAGCAGCCTGTATCTCAGCACAGGAATAAGGTAGGGAAGAATTCTAAGGATCATTTTGACTGCCTCCAGAAGTTAGATCAGATGGCAAATTGGATTTGGTGCTAGGTCTTTCCCTTTAGGTTTTACCCCAACAATGTTTTTCATTAGTTTCGCTCACTCTCGAAATCAAGCATTTTACAGCAGGTTGGAGCAGCCTGTATCTCAGCACAGGAATAAGGTAGGGAAGAATTCTAAGGATCATTTTGACTGCCTCCAGAAGTTAGATCAGATGGCAAATTGGATTTGGTGCTAGGTCTTTCCCTTTAGGTTTTACCCCAACAATGTTTTCATTAGTTTCGCTCACTCTCAAAATCAAGCATTTTACAGCAGGTTGGAGCAGCCTGTATCTCAGCACAGGAATAAGGTAGGGAAGAATTCTAAGGATCATTTTGACTGCCTCCAGAAGTTAGATCAGATGGCAAATTGGATTTGGTGCTAGGTCTTTCCCTTTAGGTTTTACCCCAACAATGTTTTCATTAGTTTCGCTCACTCTCGAAATCAAGCATTTTACAGCAGGTTGGAGCAGCCTGTATCTCAGCACAGGAATAAGGTAGGGAAGAATTCTAAGGATCATTTTGACTGCCTCCAGAATTAGATCAGATGGCAAATTGGATTTGGTGCTAGGTCTTTCCCTTTAGGTTTTACCCCAACAATGTTTTCATTAGTTTCGCTCACTCTCGAAATCAAGCATTTTACAGCAGGTTGGAGCAGCCTGTATCTCAGCACAGGAATAAGGTAGGGAAGAATTCTAAGGATCATTTTGACTGCCTCCAGAAGTTAGATCAGATGGCAAATTGGATTTGGTGCTAGGTCTTTCCCTTTAGGTTTTACCCCAACAATGTTTTCATTAGTTTCGCTCACTCTCGAAATCAAGCATTTTACAGCAGGTTGGAGCAGCCTGTATCTCAGCACAGGAATAAGGTAGGGAAGAATTCTAAGGATCATTTTGACTGCCTCCAGAAGTTAGATCAGATGGCAAATTGGATTTGGTGCTAGGTCTTTCCCTTTAGGTTTTACCCCAACAATGTTTTCATTAGTTTCGCTCACTCTCGAAATCAAGCATTTTACAGCAGGTTGGAGCAGCCTGTATCTCAGCACAGGAATAAGGTAGGGAAGAATTCAAATACTCATTTTGACTGCCTCCAGAAGTTAGATCAGATGGCAAATTGGAATTGGTGCTAGGTCTTTCCCTTTAGGTTTTACCCCAACAATGTTTTCATTAGTTTCGCTCACTCTCGAAATCAAGCATTTTACAGCAGGTTGGAGCAGCCTGTATCTCAGCACAGGAATAAGGTAGGGAAGAATTCTAAGGATCATTTTGACTGCCTCCAGAAGTTAGATCAGATGGCAAATTGGATTTGGTGCTAGGTCTTTCCCTTTAGGTTTTACCCCAACAATGTTTTCATTAGTTTCGCTCACTCTCGAAATCAAGCATTTTACAGCAGATTGGAGCAGCCTGTATCTCAGCACAGGAATAAGGTAGGGAAGAATTCTAAGGATCATTTTGACTGCCTCCAGAAGTTAGATCAGATGGCAAATTGGATTTGGTGCTAGGTCTTTCCCTTTAGGTTTTACCCCAACAATGTTTTCATTAGTTTCGCTCACTCTCGAAATCAAGCATTTTACAGCAGGTTGGAGCAGCCTGTATCTCAGCACAGGAATAAGGTAGGGAAGAATTCTAAGGATCATTTTGACTGCCTCCAGAAGTTAGATCAGATGGCAAATTGGATTTGGTGCTAGGTCTTTCCCTTTAGGTTTTACCCCAACAATGTTTTCATTAGTTTCGCTCACACTCGAAATCAAGCATTTTACAGCAGGTTGGAGCAGCCTGTATCTCAGCACAGGAATAAGGTAGGGAAGAATTCAAATACTCATTTTGACTGCCTCCAGAAGTTAGATCAGATGGCAAATTGGATTTGGTGCTAGGCCTTTCCCTTTAGGTTTTACCCCAACAATGTTTTCATTAGTTTCGCTCACTCTCGAAATCAAGCATTTTACAGCAGGTTGGAGCAGCCTGTATCTCAGCACAGGAATAAGGTAGGGAAGAATTCAAATACTCATTTTGACTGCCTCCAGAAGTTAGATCAGATGGCTAATGCAATTTGGTGCTAGGCCTTTCCCTTTAGGTTTTACCCCAACAATGTTTTCATTAGTTTCGCTCACTCTCGAAATCAAGCATTTTACAGCAGGTTGGAGCAGCCTGTATCTCAGCACAGGAATAAGGTAGGGAAGAATTCAAATACTCATTTTGACTGCCTCCAGAAGTTAGATCAGATGGCTAATGCAATTTGGTGCTAGGCCTTTCCCTTTAGGTTTTACCCCAACAATGTTTTCATTAGTTTCGCTCACTCTCGAAATCAAGCATTTTACAGCAGGTTGGAGCAGCCTGTATCTCAGCACAGGAATAAGGTAGGGAAGAATTCTAAGGATCATTTTGACTGCCTCCAGAAGTTAGATCAGATGGCAAATTGGATTTGGTGCTAGGTCTTTCCCTTTAGGTTTTACCCCAACAATGTTTTCATTAGTTTCGCTCACTCTCGAAATCAAGCATTTTACAGCAGGTTGGAGCAGCCTGTATCTCAGCACAGGAATAAGGTAGGGAAGAATTCTAAGGATCATTTTGACTGCCTCCAGAAGTTAGATCAGATGGCAAATTGGATTTGGTGCTAGGTCTTTCCCTTTAGGTTTTACCCCAACAATGTTTTCATTAGTTTCGCTCACTCTCGAAATCAAGCATTTTACAGCAGGTTGGAGCAGCCTGTATCTCAGCACAGGAATAAGGTAGGGAAGAATTCTAAGGATCATTTTGACTGCCTCCAGAAGTTAGATCAGATGGCAAATTGGATTTGGTGCTAGGTCTTTCCCTTTAGGTTTTACCCCAACAATGTTTTCATTAGTTTCGCTCACTCTCGAAATCAAGCATTTTACAGCAGGTTGGAGCAGCCTGTATCTCAGCACAGGAATAAGGTAGGGAAGAATTCAAATACTCATTTTGACTGCCTCCAGAAGTTAGATCAGATGGCAAATTGGCTTTGGTGCTAGGTCTTTCCCTTTAGGTTTTACCCCAACAATGTTTTCATTAGTTTCGCTCACTCTCGAAATCAAGCATTTTACAGCAGGTTGGAGCAGCCTGTATCTCAGCACAGGAATAAGGTAGGGAAGAATTCTAAGGATCATTTTGACTGCCTCCAGAAGTTAGATCAGATGGCAAATTGGATTTGGTGCTAGGTCTTTCCCTTTAGGTTTTACCCCAACAATGTTTTCATTAGTTTCGCTCACTCTCGAAATCAAGCATTTTACAGCAGGTTGGAGCAGCCTGTATCTCAGCACAGGAATAAGGTAGGGAAGAATTCTAAGGCTCATTTTGACTGCCTCCAGAAGTTAGATCAGATGGCAAATTGGATTTGGTGCTAGGTCTTTCCCTTTAGGTTTTACCCCAACAATGTTTTCATTAGTTTCGCTCACTCTCGAAATCAAGCATTTTACAGCAGGTTGGAGCAGCCTGTATCTCAGCACAGGAATAAGGTAGGGAAGAATTCTAAGGATCATTTTGACTGCCTCCAGAAGTTAGATCAGATGGCAAATTGGATTTGGTGCTAGGTCTTTCCCTTTAGGTTTTACCCCAACAATGTTTTCATTAGTTTCGCTCACTCTCGAAATCAAGCATTTTACAGCAGGTTGGAGCAGCCTGTATCTCAGCACAGGAATAAGGTAGGGAAGAATTCAAATTCTCATTTTGACTGCCTCCAGAAGTTAGATCAGATGGCCAATGCAATTTGGTGCTAGCCCTTTCCCTTTAGGTTTTACCCCAACAATGTTTTCATTAGTTTCGCTCACTCTCGAAATCAAGCATTTTACAGCAGGTTGGAGCAGCCTGTATCTCAGCACAGGAATAAGGTAGGGAAGAATTCTAAGGATCATTTTGACTGCCTCCAGAAGTTAGATCAGATGGCAAATTGGATTTGGTGCTAGGTCTTTCCCTTTAGGTTTTACCCCAACAATGTTTTCATTAGTTTCGCTCACTCTCGAAATCAAGCATTTTACAGCAGGTTGGAGCAGCCTGTATCTCAGCACAGGAATAAGGTAGGGAAGAATTCAAATACTCATTTTGACTGCCTCCAGAAGTTAGATCAGATGGCCAATGGAATTTGGTGCTAGGTCTTTCCCTTTAGGTTTTACCCCAACAATGTTTTCATTAGTTTCGCTCACTCTCGAAATCAAGCATTTTACAGCAGGTTGGAGCAGCCTGTATCTCAGCACAGGAATAAGGTAGGGAAGAATTCTAAGGATCATTTTGACTGCCTCCAGAAGTTAGATCAGATGGCAAATTGGATTTGGTGCTAGGTCTTTCCCTTTAGGTTTTACCCCAACAATGTTTTCATTAGTTTCGCTCACTCTCGAAATCAAGCATTTTACAGCAGGTTGGAGCAGCCTGTATCTCAGCACAGGAATAAGGTAGGGAAGAATTCTAAGGATCATTTTGACTGCCTCCAGAAGTTAGATCAGATGGCAAATTGGATTTGGTGCTAGGTCTTTCCCTTTAGGTTTTACCCCAACAATGTTTTCATTAGTTTCGCTCACTCTCGAAATCAAGCATTTTACAGCAGGTTGGAGCAGCCTGTATCTCAGCACAGGAATAAGGTAGGGAAGAATTCAAATACTCATTTTGACTGCCTCCAGAAGTTAGATCAGATGGCCAATGCAATTTGGTGCTAGGTCTTTCCCTTTAGGTTTTACCCCAATAATGTTTTCATTAGTTTCGCTCACTCTCGAAATCAAGCATTTTACAGCAGGTTGGAGCAGCCTGTATCTCAGCACAGGAATAAGGTAGGGAAGAATTCTAAGGATCATTTTGACTGCCTCCAGAAGTTAGATCAGATGGCCAATGGAATTTGGTGCTAGGTCTTTCCCTTTAGGTATTACCCCAACAATGTTTTCATTAGTTTCGCTCACTCTCGAAATCAAGCATTTTACAGCAGGTTGGAGCAGCCTGTATCTCAGCACAGGAATAAGGTAGGGAAGAATTCAAATACTCATTTTGACTGCCTCCAGAAGTTAGATCAGATGGCAAATTGGATTTGGTGCTAGGTCTTTCCCTTTAGGTTTTACCCCAACAATGTTTTCATTAGTTTCGCTCACTCTCGAAATCAAGCATTTTACAGCAGGTTGGAGCAGCCTGTATCTCAGCACAGGAATAAGGTAGGGAAGAATTCTAAGGATCATTTTGACTGCCTCCAGAAGTTAGATCAGATGGCAAATTGGATTTGGTGCTAGGTCTTTCCCTTTAGGTTTTACCCCAACAATGTTTTCATTAGTTTCGCTCACTCTCGAAATCAAGCATTTTACAGCAGGTTGGAGCAGCCTGTATCTCAGCACAGGAATAAGGTAGGGAAGAATTCAAATACTCATTTTGACTGCCTCCAGAAGTTAGATCAGATGGCCAATGGAATTTGGTGCTAGGTCTTTCCCTTTAGGTTTTACCCCAACAATGTTTTCATTAGTTTCGCTCACTCTCGAAATCAAGCATTTTACAGCAGGTTGGAGCAGCCTGTATCTCAGCACAGGAATAAGGTAGGGAAGAATTCTAAGGATCATTTTGACTGCCTCCAGAAGTTAGATCAGATGGCCAATGCAATTTGGTGCTAGGTCTTTCCCTTTAGGTTTTACCCCAACAATGTTTTCATTAGTTTCGCTCACTCTCGAAATCAAGCATTTTACAGCAGGTTGGAGCAGCCTGTATCTCAGCACAGGAATAAGGTAGGGAAGAATTCTAAGGATCATTTTGACTGCCTCCAGAAGTTAGATCAGATGGCAAATTGGATTTGGTGCTAGGTCTTTCCCTTTAGGTTTTACCCCAACAATGTTTTCATTAGTTTCGCTCACTCTCGAAATCAAGCATTTTACAGCAGGTTGGAGCAGCCTGTATCTCAGCACAGGAATAAGGTAGGGAAGAATTCTAAGGATCATTTTGACTGCCTCCAGAAGTTAGATCAGATGGCAAATTGGATTTGGTGCTAGGTCTTTCCCTTTAGGTTTTACCCCAACAATGTTTTCATTAGTTTCGCTCACTCTCGAAATCAAGCATTTTACAGCAGGTTGGAGCAGCCTGTATCTCAGCACAGGAATAAGGTAGGGAAGAATTCTAAGGATCATTTTGACTGCCTCCAGAAGTTAGATCAGGTGGCCAATGGAATTTGGTGCTAGGTCTTTCCCTTTAGGTTTTACCCCAACAATGTTTTCATTAGTTTCGCTCACTCTCGAAATCAAGCATTTTACAGCAGGTTGGAGCAGCCTGTATCTCAGCACAGGAATAAGGTAGGGAAGAATTCTAAGGATCATTTTGACTGCCTCCAGAAGTTAGATCAGATGGCAAATTGGATTTGGTGCTAGGTCTTTCCCTTTAGGTTTTACCCCAACAATGTTTTCATTAGTTTCGCTCACTCTCGAAATCAAGCATTTTACAGCAGGTTGGAGCAGCCTGTATCTCAGCACAGGAATAAGGTAGGGAAGAATTCTAAGGATCATTTTGACTGCCTCCAGAAGTTAGATCAGATGGCCAATGGAATTTGGTGCTAGGTCTTTCCCTTTAGGTTTTACCCCAACAATGTTTTCATTAGTTTCGCTCACTCTCGAAATCAAGCATTTTACAGCAGGTTGGAGCAGCCTGTATCTCAGCACAGGAATAAGGTAGGGAAGAATTCTAAGGATCATTTTGACTGCCTCCAGAAGTTAGATCAGATGGCAAATTGGATTTGGTGCTAGGTCTTTCCCTTTAGGTTTTACCCCAACAATGTTTTCATTAGTTTCGCTCACTCTCGAAATCAAGCATTTTACAGCAGGTTGGAGCAGCCTGTATCTCAGCACAGGAATAAGGTAGGGAAGAATTCTAAGGATCATTTTGACTGCCTCCAGAAGTTAGATCAGATGGCAAATTGGATTTGGTGCTAGGTCTTTCCCTTTAGGTTTTACCCCAACAATGTTTTCATTAGTTTCGCTCACTCTCGAAATCAAGCATTTTACAGCAGGTTGGAGCAGCCTGTATCTCAGCACAGGAATAAGGTAGGGAAGAATTCTAAGGATCATTTTGACTGCCTCCAGAAGTTAGATCAGATGGCAAATTGGATTTGGTGCTAGGTCTTTCCCTTTAGGTTTTACCCCAACAATGTTTTCATTAGTTTCGCTCACTCTCGAAATCAAGCATTTTACAGCAGGTTGGAGCAGCCTGTATCTCAGCACAGGAATAAGGTAGGGAAGAATTCAAATACTCATTTTGACTGCCTCCAGAAGTTAGATCAGGTGGCCAATGGAATTTGGTGCTAGGTCTTTCCCTTTAGGTTTTACCCCAACAATGTTTTCATTAGTTTCGCTCACTCTCGAAATCAAGCATTTTACAGCAGGTTGGAGCAGCCTGTATCTCAGCACAGGAATAAGGTAGGGAAGAATTCTAAGGATCATTTTGACTGCCTCCAGAAGTTAGATCAGATGGCAAATTGGATTTGGTGCTAGGTCTTTCCCTTTAGGTTTTACCCCAACAATGTTTTCATTAGTTTCGCTCACTCTCGAAATCAAGCATTTTACAGCAGGTTGGAGCAGCCTGTATCTCAGCACAGGAATAAGGTAGGGAAGAATTCTAAGGATCATTTTGACTGCCTCCAGAAGTTAGATCAGATGGCAAATTGGATTTGGTGCTAGGTCTTTCCCTTTAGGTTTTACCCCAACAATGTTTTCATTAGTTTCGCTCACTCTCGAAATCAAGCATTTTACAGCAGGTTGGAGCAGCCTGTATCTCAGCACAGGAATAAGGTAGGGAAGAATTCTAAGGATCATTTTGACTGCCTCCAGAAGTTAGATCAGATGGCAAATTGGATTTGGTGCTAGGTCTTTCCCTTTAGGTTTTACCCCAACAATGTTTTCATTAGTTTCGCTCACTCTCGAAATCAAGCATTTTACAGCAGGTTGGAGCAGCCTGTATCTCAGCACAGGAATAAGGTAGGGAAGAATTCTAAGGATCATTTTGACTGCCTCCAGAAGTTAGATCAGATGGCCAATGCAATTTGGTGCTAGGTCTTTCCCTTTAGGTTTTACCCCAACAATGTTTTCATTAGTTTCGCTCACTCTCGAAATCAAGCATTTTACAGCAGGTTGGAGCAGCCTGTATCTCAGCACAGGAATAAGGTAGGGAAGAATTCTAAGGATCATTTTGACTGCCTCCAGAAGTTAGATCAGATGGCAAATTGGATTTGGTGCTAGGTCTTTCCCTTTAGGTTTTACCCCAACAATGTTTTCATTAGTTTCGCTCACTCTCGAAATCAAGCATTTTACAGCAGGTTGGAGCAGCCTGTATCTCAGCACAGGAATAAGGTAGGGAAGAATTCTAAGGATCATTTTGACTGCCTCCAGAAGTTAGATCAGATGGCAAATTGGATTTGGTGCTAGGTCTTTCCCTTTAGGTTTTACCCCAACAATGTTTTCATTAGTTTCGCTCACTCTCGAAATCAAGCATTTTACAGCAGGTTGGAGCAGCCTGTATCTCAGCACAGGAATAAGGTAGGGAAGAATTCTAAGGATCATTTTGACTGCCTCCAGAAGTTAGATCAGATGGCCAATGGAATTTGGTGCTAGGTCTTTCCCTTTAGGTTTTACCCCAACAATGTTTTCATTAGTTTCGCTCACTCTCGAAATCAAGCATTTTACAGCAGGTTGGAGCAGCCTGTATCTCAGCACAGGAATAAGGTAGGGAAGAATTCTAAGGATCATTTTGACTGCCTCCAGAAGTTAGATCAGATGGCAAATTGGATTTGGTGCTAGGTCTTTCCCTTTAGGTTTTACCCCAACAATGTTTTCATTAGTTTCGCTCACTCTCGAAATCAAGCATTTTACAGCAGGTTGGAGCAGCCTGTATCTCAGCACAGGAATAAGGTAGGGAAGAATTCTAAGGATCATTTTGACTGCCTCCAGAAGTTAGATCAGATGGCCAATTGGATTTGGTGCTAGGTCTTTCCCTTTAGGTTTTACCCCAACAATGTTTTCATTAGTTTCGCTCACTCTCGAAATCAAGCATTTTACAGCAGGTTGGAGCAGCCTGTATCTCAGCACAGGAATAAGGTAGGGAAGAATTCTAAGGCTCATTTTGACTGCCTCCAGAAGTTAGATCAGATGGCAAATTGGATTTGGTGCTAGGTCTTTCCCTTTAGGTTTTACCCCAACAATGTTTTCATTAGTTTCGCTCACTCTCGAAATCAAGCATTTTACAGCAGGTTGGAGCAGCCTGTATCTCAGCACAGGAATAAGGTAGGGAAGAATTCTAAGGATCATTTTGACTGCCTCCAGAAGTTAGATCAGATGGCCAATGCAATTTGGTGCTAGGTCTTTCCCTTTAGGTTTTACCCCAACAATGTTTTCATTAGTTTCGCTCACTCTCGAAATCAAGCATTTTACAGCAGGTTGGAGCAGCCTGTATCTCAGCACAGGAATAAGGTAGGGAAGAATTCAAATACTCATTTTGACTGCCTCCAGAAGTTAGATCAGATGGCAAATTGGATTTGGTGCTAGGTCTTTCCCTTTAGGTTTTACCCCAACAATGTTTTCATTAGTTTCGCTCACTCTCGAAATCAAGCATTTTACAGCAGGTTGGAGCAGCCTGTATCTCAGCACAGGAATAAGGTAGGGAAGAATTCTAAGGATCATTTTGACTGCCTCCAGAAGTTAGATCAGATGGCAAATTGGATTTGGTGCTAGGTCTTTCCCTTTAGGTTTTACCCCAACAATGTTTTCATTAGTTTCGCTCACTCTCGAAATCAAGCATTTTACAGCAGGTTGGAGCAGCCTGTATCTCAGCACAGGAATAAGGTAGGGAAGAATTGAAATACTCATTTTGACTGCCTCCAGAAGTTAGATCAGATGGCCAATGGAATTTGGTGCTAGGTCTTTCCCTTTAGGTTTTACCCCAACAATGTTTTCATTAGTTTCGCTCACTCTCGAAATCAAGCATTTTACAGCAGGTTGGAGCAGCCTGTATCTCAGCACAGGAATAAGGTAGGGAAGAATTCTAAGGATCATTTTGACTGCCTCCAGAAGTTAGATCAGATGGCAAATTGGATTTGGTGCTAGGTCTTTCCCTTTAGGTTTTACCCCAACAATGTTTTCATTAGTTTCGCTCACTCTCGAAATCAAGCATTTTACAGCAGGTTGGAGCAGCCTGTATCTCAGCACAGGAATAAGGTAGGGAAGAATTCTAAGGATCATTTTGACTGCCTCCAGAAGTTAGATCAGATGGCCAATGGAATTTGGTGCTAGGTCTTTCCCTTTAGGTTTTACCCCAACAATGTTTTCATTAGTTTCGCTCACTCTCGAAATCAAGCATTTTACAGCAGGTTGGAGCAGCCTGTATCTCAGCACAGGAATAAGGTAGGGAAGAATTCAAATACTCATTTTGACTGCCTCCAGAAGTTAGATCAGATGGCAAATTGGATTTGGTGCTAGGTCTTTCCCTTTAGGTTTTACCCCAACAATGTTTTCATTAGTTTCGCTCACTCTCGAAATCAAGCATTTTACAGCAGGTTGGAGCAGCCTGTATCTCAGCACAGGAATAAGGTAGGGAAGAATTCTAAGGATCATTTTGACTGCCTCCAGAAGTTAGATCAGATGGCCAATGCAATTTGGTGCTAGGTCTTTCCCTTTAGGTTTTACCCCAACAATGTTTTCATTAGTTTCGCTCACTCTCGAAATCAAGCATTTTACAGCAGGTTGGAGCAGCCTGTATCTCAGCACAGGAATAAGGTAGGGAAGAATTCTAAGGATCATTTTGACTGCCTCCAGAAGTTAGATCAGATGGCAAATTGGATTTGGTGCTAGGTCTTTCCCTTTAGGTTTTACCCCAACAATGTTTTCATTAGTTTCGCTCACTCTCGAAATCAAGCATTTTACAGCAGGTTGGAGCAGCCTGTATCTCAGCACAGGAATAAGGTAGGGAAGAATTCTAAGGATCATTTTGACTGCCTCCAGAAGTTAGATCAGATGGCAAATTGGATTTGGTGCTAGGTCTTTCCCTTTAGGTTTTACCCCAACAATGTTTTCATTAGTTTCGCTCACTCTCGAAATCAAGCATTTTACAGCAGGTTGGAGCAGCCTGTATCTCAGCACAGGAATAAGGTAGGGAAGAATTCTAAGGATCATTTTGACTGCCTCCAGAAGTTAGATCAGATGGCCAATGGAATTTGGTGCTAGGTCTTTCCCTTTAGGTTTTACCCCAACAATGTTTTCATTAGTTTCGCTCACTCTCGAAATCAAGCATTTTACAGCAGGTTGGAGCAGCCTGTATCTCAGCACAGGAATAAGGTAGGGAAGAATTCTAAGGATCATTTTGACTGCCTCCAGAAGTTAGATCAGATGGCAAATTGGATTTGGTGCTAGGTCTTTCCCTTTAGGTTTTACCCCAACAATGTTTTCATTAGTTTCGCTCACTCTCGAAATCAAGCATTTTACAGCAGGTTGGAGCAGCCTGTATCTCAGCACAGGAATAAGGTAGGGAAGAATTCTAAGGATCATTTTGACTGCCTCCAGAAGTTAGATCAGATGGCAAATTGGATTTGGTGCTAGGTCTTTCCCTTTAGGTTTTACCCCAACAATGTTTTCATTAGTTTCGCTCACTCTCGAAATCAAGCATTTTACAGCAGGTTGGAGCAGCCTGTATCTCAGCACAGGAATAAGGTAGGGAAGAATTCTAAGGATCATTTTGACTGCCTCCAGAAGTTAGATCAGATGGCAAATTGGATTTGGTGCTAGGTCTTTCCCTTTAGGTTTTACCCCAACAATGTTTTCATTAGTTTCGCTCACTCTCGAAATCAAGCATTTTACAGCAGGTTGGAGCAGCCTGTATCTCAGCACAGGAATAAGGTAGGGAAGAATTCTAAGGATCATTTTGACTGCCTCCAGAAGTTAGATCAGGTGGCCAATGGAATTTGGTGCTAGGTCTTTCCCTTTAGGTTTTACCCCAACAATGTTTTCATTAGTTTCGCTCACTCTCGAAATCAAGCATTTTACAGCAGGTTGGAGCAGCCTGTATCTCAGCACAGGAATAAGGTAGGGAAGAATTCTAAGGATCATTTTGACTGCCTCCAGAAGTTAGATCAGATGGCCAATGCAATTTGGTGCTAGGTCTTTCCCTTTAGGTTTTACCCCAACAATGTTTTCATTAGTTTCGCTCACTCTCGAAATCAAGCATTTTACAGCAGGTTGGAGCAGCCTGTATCTCAGCACAGGAATAAGGTAGGGAAGAATTCTAAGGATCATTTTGACTGCCTCCAGAAGTTAGATCAGATGGCCAATTGGATTTGGTGCTAGGTCTTTCCCTTTAGGTTTTACCCCAACAATGTTTTCATTAGTTTCGCTCACTCTCGAAATCAAGCATTTTACAGCAGGTTGGAGCAGCCTGTATCTCAGCACAGGAATAAGGTAGGGAAGAATTCTAAGGATCATTTTGACTGCCTCCAGAAGTTAGATCAGATGGCAAATTGGATTTGGTGCTAGGTCTTTCCCTTTAGGTTTTACCCCAACAATGTTTTCATTAGTTTCGCTCACTCTCGAAATCAAGCATTTTACAGCAGGTTGGAGCAGCCTGTATCTCAGCACAGGAATAAGGTAGGGAAGAATTCTAAGGATCATTTTGACTGCCTCCAGAAGTTAGATCAGATGGCAAATTGGATTTGGTGCTAGGTCTTTCCCTTTAGGTTTTACCCCAACAATGTTTTCATTAGTTTCGCTCACTCTCGAAATCAAGCATTTTACAGCAGGTTGGAGCAGCCTGTATCTCAGCACAGGAATAAGGTAGGGAAGAATTCAAATACTCATTGTGACTGCCTCCAGAAGTTAGATCAGATGGCAAATTGGATTTGGTGCTAGGTCTTTCCCTTTAGGTTTTACCCCAACAATGTTTTCATTAGTTTCGCTCACTCTCGAAATCAAGCATTTTACAGCAGGTTGGAGCAGCCTGTATCTCAGCACAGGAATAAGGTAGGGAAGAATTCTAAGGATCATTTTGACTGCCTCCAGAAGTTAGATCAGATGGCCAATTGGATTTGGTACTAGGTCTTTCCCTTTAGGTTTTGCCCCAACAATGTTTTCATTAGTTTCGCTCACTCTCGAAATCAAGCATTTTACAGCAGGTTGGAGCAGCCTGTATCTCAGCACAGGAATAAGGTAGGGAAGAATTCTAAGGATCATTTTGACTGCCTCCAGAAGTTAGATCAGATGGCAAATTGGATTTGGTGCTAGGTCTTTCCCTTTAGGTTTTACCCCCAACAATGTTTTCATTAGTTTCGCTCACTCTCGAAATCAAGCATTTTACAGCAGGTTGGAGCAGCCTGTATCTCAGCACAGGAATAAGGTAGGGAAGAATTCTAAGGATCATTTTGACTGCCTCCAGAAGTTAGATCAGATGGCCAATGCAATTTGGTGCTAGGTCTTTCCCTTTAGGTTTTACCCCAACAATGTTTTCATTAGTTTCGCTCACTCTCGAAATCAAGCATTTTACAGCAGGTTGGAGCAGCCTGTATCTCAGCACAGGAATAAGGTAGGGAAGAATTCAAATACTCATTTTGACTGCCTCCAGAAGTTAGATCAGATGGCAAATTGGATTTGGTGCTAGGTCTTTCCCTTTAGGTTTTACCCCAACAATGTTTTCATTAGTTTCGCTCACTCTCGAAATCAAGCATTTTACAGCAGGTTGGAGCAGCCTGTATCTCAGCACAGGAATAAGGTAGGGAAGAATTCTAAGGCTCATTTTGACTGCCTCCAGAAGTTAGATCAGATGGCCAATGGAATTTGGTGCTAGGTCTTTCCCTTTAGGTTTTACCCCAACAATGTTTTCATTAGTTTCGCTCACTCTCGAAATCAAGCATTTTACAGCAGGTTGGAGCAGCCTGTATCTCAGCACAGGAATAAGGTAGGGAAGAATTCTAAGGATCATTTTGACTGCCTCCAGAAGTTAGATCAGGTGGCCAATGGAATTTGGTGCTAGGTCTTTCCCTTTAGGTTTTACCCCAACAATGTTTTCATTAGTTTCGCTCACTCTCGAAATCAAGCATTTTACAGCAGGTTGGAGCAGCCTGTATCTCAGCACAGGAATAAGGTAGGGAAGAATTCTAAGGATCATTTTGACTGCCTCCAGAAGTTAGATCAGATGGCAAATTGGATTTGGTGCTAGGTCTTTCCCTTTAGGTTTTACCCCAACAATGTTTTCATTAGTTTCGCTCACTCTCGAAATCAAGCATTTTACAGCAGGTTGGAGCAGCCTGTATCTCAGCACAGGAATAAGGTAGGGAAGAATTCTAAGGATCATTTTGACTGCCTCCAGAAGTTAGATCAGATGGCAAATTGGATTTGGTGCTAGGTCTTTCCCTTTAGGTTTTACCCCAACAATGTTTTCATTAGTTTCGCTCACTCTCGAAATCAAGCATTTTACAGCAGGTTGGAGCAGCCTGTATCTCAGCACAGGAATAAGGTAGGGAAGAATTCAAATACTCATTTTGACTGCCTCCAGAAGTTAGATCAGATGGCAAATTGGATTTGGTGCTAGGTCTTTCCCTTTAGGTTTTACCCCAACAATGTTTTCATTAGTTTCGCTCACTCTCGAAATCAAGCATTTTACAGCAGGTTGGAGCAGCCTGTATCTCAGCACAGGAATAAGGTAGGGAAGAATTCTAAGGATCATTTTGACTGCCTCCAGAAGTTAGATCAGATGGCAAATTGGATTTGGTGCTAGGTCTTTCCCTTTAGGTTTTACCCCAACAATGTTTTCATTAGTTTCGCTCACTCTCGAAATCAAGCATTTTACAGCAGGTTGGAGCAGCCTGTATCTCAGCACAGGAATAAGGTAGGGAAGAATTCTAAGGATCATTTTGACTGCCTCCAGAAGTTAGATCAGATGGCAAATTGGATTTGGTGCTAGGTCTTTCCCTTTAGGTTTTACCCCAACAATGTTTTCATTAGTTTTGCTCACTCTCGAAATCAAGCATTTTACAGCAGGTTGGAGCAGCCTGTATCTCAGCACAGGAATAAGGTAGGGAAGAATTCTAAGGATCATTTTGACTGCCTCCAGAAGTTAGATCAGATGGCCAATGGAATTTGGTGCTAGGTCTTTCCCTTTAGGTTTTACCCCAACAATGTTTTCATTAGTTTCGCTCACTCTCGAAATCAAGCATTTTACAGCAGGTTGGAGCAGCCTGTATCTCAGCACAGGAATAAGGTAGGGAAGAATTCTAAGGATCATTTTGACTGCCTCCAGAAGTTAGATCAGATGGCAAATTGGATTTAGTGCTAGGTCTTTCCCTTTAGGTTTTACCCCAACAATGTTTTCATTAGTTTCGCTCACTCTCGAAATCAAGCATTTTACAGCAGGTTGGAGCAGCCTGTATCTCAGCACAGGAATAAGGTAGGGAAGAATTCTAAGGATCATTTTGACTGCCTCCAGAAGTTAGATCAGATGGCCAATTGGATTTGGTGCTAGGTCTTTCCCTTTAGGTTTTACCCCAACAATGTTTTCATTAGTTTCGCTCACTCTCGAAATCAAGCATTTTACAGCAGGTTGGAGCAGCCTGTATCTCAGCACAGGAATAAGGTAGGGAAGAATTCTAAGGATCATTTTGACTGCCTCCAGAAGTTAGATCAGATGGCAAATTGGATTTGGTGCTAGGTCTTTCCCTTTAGGTTTTACCCCAACAATGTTTTCATTAGTTTCGCTCACTCTCGAAATCAAGCATTTTACAGCAGGTTGGAGCAGCCTGTATCTCAGCACAGGAATAAGGTAGGGAAGAATTCTAAGGATCATTTTGACTGCCTCCAGAAGTTAGATCAGATGGCAAATTGGATTTGGTGCTAGGTCTTTCCCTTTAGGTTTTACCCCAACAATGTTTTCATTAGTTTCGCTCACTCTCGAAATCAAGCATTTTACAGCAGGTTGGAGCAGCCTGTATCTCAGCACAGGAATAAGGTAGGGAAGAATTCAAATACTCATTTTGACTGCCTCCAGAAGTTAGATCAGATGGCAAATTGGATTTGGTGCTAGGTCTTTCCCTTTAGGTTTTACCCCAACAATGTTTTCATTAGTTTCGCTCACTCTCGAAATCAAGCATTTTACAGCAGGTTGGAGCAGCCTGTATCTCAGCACAGGAATAAGGTAGGGAAGAATTCTAAGGATCATTTTGACTGCCTCCAGAAGTTAGATCAGATGGCAAATTGGATTTGGTGCTAGGTCTTTCCCTTTAGGTTTTACCCCAACAATGTTTTCATTAGTTTCGCTCACTCTCGAAATCAAGCATTTTACAGCAGGTTGGAGCAGCCTGTATCTCAGCACAGGAATAAGGTAGGGAAGAATTCTAAGGATCATTTTGACTGCCTCCAGAAGTTAGATCAGATGGCAAATTGGATTTGGTGCTAGGTCTTTCCCTTTAGGTTTTACCCCAACAATGTTTTCATTAGTTTCGCTCACTCTCGAAATCAAGCATTTTACAGCAGGTTGGAGCAGCCTGTATCTCAGCACAGGAATAAGGTAGGGAAGAATTCTAAGGATCATTTTGACTGCCTCCAGAAGTTAGATCAGATGGCCAATGCAATTTGGTGCTAGGTCTTTCCCTTTAGGTTTTACCCCAACAATGTTTTCATTAGTTTCGCTCACTCTCGAAATCAAGCATTTTACAGCAGGTTGGAGCAGCCTGTATCTCAGCACAGGAATAAGGTAGGGAAGAATTCAAATACTCATTTTGACTGCCTCCAGAAGTTAGATCAGATGGCAAATTGGATTTGGTGCTAGGTCTTTCCCTTTAGGTTTTACCCCAACAATGTTTTCATTAGTTTCGCTCACTCTCGAAATCAAGCATTTTACAGCAGGTTGGAGCAGCCTGTATCTCAGCACAGGAATAAGGTAGGGAAGAATTCTAAGGATCATTTTGACTGCCTCCAGAAGTTAGATCAGATGGCCAATGGAATTTGGTGCTAGGTCTTTCCCTTTAGGTTTTACCCCAACAATGTTTTCATTAGTTTCGCTCACTCTCGAAATCAAGCATTTTACAGCAGGTTGGAGCAGCCTGTATCTCAGCACAGGAATAAGGTAGGGAAGAATTCTAAGGATCATTTTGACTGCCTCCAGAAGTTAGATCAGATGGCAAATTGGATTTGGTGCTAGGTCTTTCCCTTTAGGTTTTACCCCAACAATGTTTTCATTAGTTTCGCTCACTCTCGAAATCAAGCATTTTACAGCAGGTTGGAGCAGCCTGTATCTCAGCACAGGAATAAGGTAGGGAAGAATTCTAAGGATCATTTTGACTGCCTCCAGAAGTTAGATCAGATGGTAAATTGGATTTGGTGCTAGGTCTTTCCCTTTAGGTTTTACCCCAACAATGTTTTCATTAGTTTCGCTCACTCTCGAAATCAAGCATTTTACAGCAGGTTGGAGCAGCCTGTATCTCAGCACAGGAATAAGGTAGGGAAGAATTCAAATACTCATTTTGACTGCCTCCAGAAGTTAGATCAGATGGCCAATTGAATTTGGTGCTAGGTCTTTCCCTTTAGGTTTTACCCCAACAATGTTTTCATTAGTTTCGCTCACTCTCGAAATGAAGCATTTTACAGCAGGTTGGAGCAGCCTGTATCTCAGCACAGGAATAAGGTAGGGAAGAATTCAAATAATCATTTTGACTGCCTCCAGAAGTTAGATCAGATGGCCAATTGGATTTGGTGCTAGGTCTTTCCCTTTAGGTTTTACCCCAACAATGTTTTCATTAGTTTCGCTCACTCTCGAAATCAAGCATTTTACAGCAGGTTGGAGCAGCCTGTATCTCAGCACAGGAATAAGGTAGGGAAGAATTCTAAGGATCATTTTGACTGCCTCCAGAAGTTAGATCAGATGGCAAATTGGATTTGGTGCTAGGTCTTTCCCTTTAGGTTTTACCCCAACAATGTTTTCATTAGTTTCGCTCACTCTCGAAATCAAGCATTTTACAGCAGGTTGGAGCAGCCTGTATCTCAGCACAGGAATAAGGTAGGGAAGAATTCTAAGGATCATTTTGACTGCCTCCAGAAGTTAGATCAGATGGCCAATGCAATTTGGTGCTAGGTCTTTCCCTTTAGGTTTTACCCCAACAATGTTTTCATTAGTTTCGCTCACTCTCGAAATCAAGCATTTTACAGCAGGTTGGAGCAGCCTGTATCTCAGCACAGGAATAAGGTAGGGAAGAATTCTAAGGATCATTTTGACTGCCTCCAGAAGTTAGATCAGATGGCCAATTGGATTTGGTGCTAGGTCTTTCCCTTTAGGTTTTACCCCAACAATGTTTTCATTAGTTTCGCTCACTCTCGAAATCAAGCATTTTACAGCAGGTTGGAGCAGCCTGTATCTCAGCACAGGAATAAGGTAGGGAAGAATTCTAAGGATCATTTTGACTGCCTCCAGAAGTTAGATCAGATGGCAAATTGGATTTGGTGCTAGGTCTTTCCCTTTAGGTTTTACCCCAACAATGTTTTCATTAGTTTCGCTCACTCTCGAAATCAAGCATTTTACAGCAGGTTGGAGCAGCCTGTATCTCAGCACAGGAATAAGGTAGGGAAGAATTCTAAGGATCATTTTGACTGCCTCCAGAAGTTAGATCAGATGGCCAATTGGATTTGGTGCTAGGTCTTTCCCTTTAGGTTTTACCCCAACAATGTTTTCATTAGTTTCGCTCACTCTCGAAATCAAGCATTTTACAGCAGGTTGGAGCAGCCTGTATCTCAGCACAGGAATAAGGTAGGGAAGAATTCTAAGGATCATTTTGACTGCCTCCAGAAGTTAGATCAGATGGCAAATTGGATTTGGTGCTAGGTCTTTCCCTTTAGGTTTTACCCCAACAATGTTTTCATTAGTTTCGCTCACTCTCGAAATCAAGCATTTTACAGCAGGTTGGAGCAGCCTGTATCTCAGCACAGGAATAAGGTAGGGAAGAATTCAAATACTCATTTTGACTGCCTCCAGAAGTTAGATCAGATGGCAAATTGGATTTGGTGCTAGGTCTTTCCCTTTAGGTTTTACCCCAACAATGTTTTCATTAGTTTCGCTCACTCTCGAAATGAAGCATTTTACAGCAGGTTGGAGCAGCCTGTATCTCAGCACAGGAATAAGGTAGGGAAGAATTCAAATACTCATTTTGACTGCCTCCAGAAGTTAGATCAGATGGCCAATGCAATTTGGTGCTAGGCCTTTCCCTTTAGGTTTTACCCCAACAATGTTTTCATTAGTTTCGCTCACTCTCGAAATCAAGCATTTTACAGCAGGTTGGAGCAGCCTGTATCTCAGCACAGGAATAAGGTAGGGAAGAATTCAAATACTCATTTTGACTGCCTCCAGAAGTTAGATCAGATGGCTAATGCAATTTCGTGCTAGGCCTTTCCCTTTAGGTTTTACCCCAACAATGTTTTCATTAGTTTCGCTCACTCTCGAAATCAAGCATTTTACAGCAGGTTGGAGCAGCCTGTATCTCAGCACAGGAATAAGGTAGGGAAGAATTCTAAGGATCATTTTGACTGCCTCCAGAAGTTAGATCAGATGGCAAATTGGATTTGGTGCTAGGTCTTTCCCTTTAGGTTTTACCCCAACAATGTTTTCATTAGTTTCGCTCACTCTCGAAATCAAGCATTTTACAGCAGGTTGGAGCAGCCTGTATCTCAGCACAGGAATAAGGTAGGGAAGAATTCTAAGGATCATTTTGACTGCCTCCAGAAGTTAGATCAGATGGCAAATTGGATTTGGTGCTAGGTCTTTCCCTTTAGGTTTTACCCCAACAATGTTTTCATTAGTTTCGCTCACTCTCGAAATCAAGCATTTTACAGCAGGTTGGAGCAGCCTGTATCTCAGCACAGGAATAAGGTAGGGAAGAATTCTAAGGATCATTTTGACTGCCTCCAGAAGTTAGATCAGATGGCAAATTGGATTTGGTGCTAGGTCTTTCCCTTTAGGTTTTACCCCAACAATGTTTTCATTAGTTTCGCTCACTCTCGAAATCAAGCATTTTACAGCAGGTTGGAGCAGCCTGTATCTCAGCACAGGAATAAGGTAGGGAAGAATTCAAATACTCATTTTGACTGCCTCCAGAAGTTAGATCAGATGGCAAATTGGATTTGGTGCTAGGTCTTTCCCTTTAGGTTTTACCCCAACAATGTTTTCATTAGTTTCGCTCACTCTCGAAATCAAGCATTTTACAGCAGGTTGGAGCAGCCTGTATCTCAGCACAGGAATAAGGTAGGGAAGAATTCTAAGGATCATTTTGACTGCCTCCAGAAGTTAGATCAGATGGCAAATTGGATTTGGTGCTAGGTCTTTCCCTTTAGGTTTTACCCCAACAATGTTTTCATTAGTTTCGCTCACTCTCGAAATCAAGCATTTTACAGCAGGTTGGAGCAGCCTGTATCTCAGCACAGGAATAAGGTAGGGAAGAATTCTAAGGATCATTTTGACTGCCTCCAGAAGTTAGATCAGATGGCAAATTGGATTTGGTGCTAGGTCTTTCCCTTTAGGTTTTACCCCAACAATGTTTTCATTAGTTTCGCTCACTCTCGAAATCAAGCATTTTACAGCAGGTTGGAGCAGCCTGTATCTCAGCACAGGAATAAGGTAGGGAAGAATTCTAAGGATCATTTTGACTGCCTCCAGAAGTTAGATCAGATGGCCAATGGAATTTGGTGCTAGGTCTTTCCCTTTAGGTTTTACCCCAACAATGTTTTCATTAGTTTCGCTCACTCTCGAAATCAAGCATTTTACAGCAGGTTGGAGCAGCCTGTATCTCAGCACAGGAATAAGGTAGGGAAGAATTCAAATACTCATTTTGACTGCCTCCAGAAGTTAGATCAGATGGCAAATTGGATTTGGTGCTAGGTCTTTCCCTTTAGGTTTTACCCCAACAATGTTTTCATTAGTTTCGCTCACTCTCGAAATCAAGCATTTTACAGCAGGTTGGAGCAGCCTGTATCTCAGCACAGGAATAAGGTAGGGAAGAATTCTAAGGATCATTTTGACTGCCTCCAGAAGTTAGATCAGATGGCAAATTGGATTTGGTGCTAGGTCTTTCCCTTTAGGTTTTACCCCAACAATGTTTTCATTAGTTTCGCTCACTCTCGAAATCAAGCATTTTACAGCAGGTTGGAGCAGCCTGTATCTCAGCACAGGAATAAGGTAGGGAAGAATTCTAAGGATCATTTTGACTGCCTCCAGAAGTTAGATCAGATGGCCAATGGAATTTGGTGCTAGGTCTTTCCCTTTAGGTTTTACCCCAACAATGTTTTCATTAGTTTCGCTCACTCTCGAAATCAAGCATTTTACAGCAGGTTGGAGCAGCCTGTATCTCAGCACAGGAATAAGGTAGGGAAGAATTCTAAGGATCATTTTGACTGCCTCCAGAAGTTAGATCAGATGGCAAATTGGATTTGGTGCTAGGTCTTTCCCTTTAGGTTTTACCCCAACAATGTTTTCATTAGTTTCGCTCACTCTCGAAATCAAGCATTTTACAGCAGGTTGGAGCAGCCTGTATCTCAGCACAGGAATAAGGTAGGGAAGAATTCAAATACTCATTTTGACTGCCTCCAGAAGTTAGATCAGATGGCCAATTGAATTTGGTGCTAGGTCTTTCCCTTTAGGTTTTACCCCAACAATGTTTTCATTAGTTTCGCTCACTCTCGAAATGAAGCATTTTACAGCAGGTTGGAGCAGCCTGTATCTCAGCACAGGAATAAGGTAGGGAAGAATTCTAAGGCTCATTTTGACTGCCTCCAGAAGTTAGATCAGATGGCCAATGGAATTTGGTGCTAGGTCTTTCCCTTTAGGTTTTACCCCAACAATGTTTTCATTAGTTTCGCTCACTCTCGAAATCAAGCATTTTACAGCAGGTTGGAGCAGCCTGTATCTCAGCACAGGAATAAGGTAGGGAAGAATTCTAAGGATCATTTTGACTGCCTCCAGAAGTTAGATCAGATGGCAAATTGGATTTGGTGCTAGGTCTTTCCCTTTAGGTTTTACCCCAACAATGTTTTCATTAGTTTCGCTCACTCTCGAAATCAAGCATTTTACAGCAGGTTGGAGCAGCCTGTATCTCAGCACAGGAATAAGGTAGGGAAGAATTCTAAGGATCATTTTGACTGCCTCCAGAAGTTAGATCAGATGGCAAATTGGATTTGGTGCTAGGTCTTTCCCTTTAGGTTTTACCCCAACAATGTTTTCATTAGTTTCGCTCACTCTCGAAATCAAGCATTTTACAGCAGGTTGGAGCAGCCTGTATTTCAGCACAGGAATAAGGTAGGGAAGAATTCTAAGGCTCATTTTGACTGCCTCCAGAAGTTAGATCAGATGGCAAATTGGATTTGGTGCTAGGTCTTTCCCTTTAGGTTTTACCCCAACAATGTTTTCATTAGTTTCGCTCACTCTCGAAATCAAGCATTTTACAGCAGGTTGGAGCAGCCTGTATCTCAGCACAGGAATAAGGTAGGGAAGAATTCTAAGGATCATTTTGACTGCCTCCAGAAGTTAGATCAGATGGCCAATGGAATTTGGTGCTAGGTCTTTCCCTTTAGGTTTTACCCCAACAATGTTTTCATTAGTTTCGCTCACTCTCGAAATCAAGCATTTTACAGCAGGTTGGAGCAGCCTGTATCTCAGCACAGGAATAAGGTAGGGAAGAATTCTAAGGATCATTTTGACTGCCTCCAGAAGTTAGATCAGATGGCAAATTGGATTTGGTGCTAGGTCTTTCCCTTTAGGTTTTACCCCAACAATGTTTTCATTAGTTTCGCTCACTCTCGAAATCAAGCATTTTACAGCAGGTTGGAGCAGCCTGTATCTCAGCACAGGAATAAGGTAGGGAAGAATTCTAAGGATCATTTTGACTGCCTCCAGAAGTTAGATCAGATGGCAAATTGGATTTGGTGCTAGGTCTTTCCCTTTAGGTTTTACCCCAACAATGTTTTCATTAGTTTCGCTCACTCTCGAAATCAAGCATTTTACAGCAGGTTGGAGCAGCCTGTATCTCAGCACAGGAATAAGGTAGGGAAGAATTCTAAGGATCATTTTGACTGCCTCCAGAAGTTAGATCAGATGGCCAATGGAATTTGGTGCTAGGTCTTTCCCTTTAGGTTTTACCCCAACAATGTTTTCATTAGTTTCGCTCACTCTCGAAATCAAGCATTTTACAGCAGGTTGGAGCAGCCTGTATCTCAGCACAGGAATAAGGTAGGGAAGAATTCTAAGGATCATTTTGACTGCCTCCAGAAGTTAGATCAGATGGCAAATTGGATTTGGTGCTAGGTCTTTCCCTTTAGGTTTTACCCCAACAATGTTTTCATTAGTTTCGCTCACTCTCGAAATCAAGCATTTTACAGCAGGTTGGAGCAGCCTGTATCTCAGCACAGGAATAAGGTAGGGAAGAATTCTAAGGATCATTTTGACTGCCTCCAGAAGTTAGATCAGATGGCCAATTGGATTTGGTGCTAGGTCTTTCCCTTTAGGTTTTACCCCAACAATGTTTTCATTAGTTTCGCTCACTCTCGAAATCAAGCATTTTACAGCAGGTTGGAGCAGCCTGTATCTCAGCACAGGAATAAGGTAGGGAAGAATTCTAAGGATCATTTTGACTGCCTCCAGAAGTTAGATCAGATGGCAAATTGGATTTGGTGCTAGGTCTTTCCCTTTAGGTTTTACCCCAACAATGTTTTCATTAGTTTCGCTCACTCTCGAAATCAAGCATTTTACAGCAGGTTGGAGCAGCCTGTATCTCAGCACAGGAATAAGGTAGGGAAGAATTCTAAGGCTCATTTTGACTGCCTCCAGAAGTTAGATCAGATGGCAAATTGGATTTGGTGCTAGGTCTTTCCCTTTAGGTTTTACCCCAACAATGTTTTCATTAGTTTCGCTCACTCTCGAAATCAAGCATTTTACAGCAGGTTGGAGCAGCCTGTATCTCAGCACAGGAATAAGGTAGGGAAGAATTCAAATACTCATTTTGACTGCCTCCAGAAGTTAGATCAGATGGCAAATTGGATTTGGTGCTAGGTCTTTCCCTTTAGGTTTTACCCCAACAATGTTTTCATTAGTTTCGCTCACTCTCGAAATCAAGCATTTTACAGCAGGTTGGAGCAGCCTGTATCTCAGCACAGGAATAAGGTAGGGAAGAATTCAAATACTCATTTTGACTGCCTCCAGAAGTTAGATCAGATGGCAAATTGGATTTGGTGCTAGGTCTTTCCCTTTAGGTTTTACCCCAACAATGTTTTCATTAGTTTCGCTCACTCTCGAAATCAAGCATTTTACAGCAGGTTGGAGCAGCCTGTATCTCAGCACAGGAATAAGGTAGGGAAGAATTCTAAGGATCATTTTGACTGCCTCCAGAAGTTAGATCAGATGGCAAATTGGATTTGGTGCTAGGTCTTTCCCTTTAGGTTTTACCCCAACAATGTTTTCATTAGTTTCGCTCACTCTCGAAATCAAGCATTTTACAGCAGGTTGGAGCAGCCTGTATCTCAGCACAGGAATAAGGTAGGGAAGAATTCTAAGGCTCATTTTGACTGCCTCCAGAAGTTAGATCAGATGGCCAATTGGATTTGGTGCTAGGTCTTTCCCTTTAGGTTTTACCCCAACAATGTTTTCATTAGTTTCGCTCACTCTCGAAATCAAGCATTTTACAGCAGGTTGGAGCAGCCTGTATCTCAGCACAGGAATAAGGTAGGGAAGAATTCTAAGGATCATTTTGACTGCCTCCAGAAGTTAGATCAGATGGCAAATTGGATTTGGTGCTAGGTCTTTCCCTTTAGGTTTTACCCCAACAATGTTTTCATTAGTTTCGCTCACTCTTGAAATCAAGCATTTTACAGCAGGTTGGAGCAGCCTGTATCTCAGCACAGGAATAAGGTAGGGAAGAATTCTAAGGATCATTTTGACTGCCTCCAGAAGTTAGATCAGATGGCCAATGGAATTTGGTGCTAGGTCTTTCCCTTTAGGTTTTACCCCAACAATGTTTTCATTAGTTTCGCTCACTCTCGAAATCAAGCATTTTACAGCAGGTTGGAGCAGCCTGTATCTCAGCACAGGAATAAGGTAGGGAAGAATTCTAAGGATCATTTTGACTGCCTCCAGAAGTTAGATCAGATGGCAAATTGGATTTGGTGCTAGGTCTTTCCCTTTAGGTTTTACCCCAACAATGTTTTCATTAGTTTCGCTCACTCTCGAAATCAAGCATTTTACAGCAGGTTGGAGCAGCCTGTATCTCAGCACAGGAATAAGGTAGGGAAGAATTCTAAGGATCATTTTGACTGCCTCCAGAAGTTAGATCAGATGGCAAATTGGATTTGGTGCTAGGTCTTTCCCTTTAGGTTTTACCCCAACAATGTTTTCATTAGTTTCGCTCACTCTCGAAATCAAGCATTTTACAGCAGGTTGGAGCAGCCTGTATCTCAGCACAGGAATAAGGTAGGGAAGAATTCTAAGGATCATTTTGACTGCCTCCAGAAGTTAGATCAGATGGCAAATTGGATTTGGTGCTAGGTCTTTCCCTTTAGGTTTTACCCCAACAATGTTTTCATTAGTTTCGCTCACTCTCGAAATCAAGCATTTTACAGCAGGTTGGAGCAGCCTGTATCTCAGCACAGGAATAAGGTAGGGAAGAATTCTAAGGATCATTTTGACTGCCTCCAGAAGTTAGATCAGATGGCAAATTGGATTTGGTGCTAGGTCTTTCCCTTTAGGTTTTACCCCAACAATGTTTTCATTAGTTTCGCTCACTCTCGAAATCAAGCATTTTACAGCAGGTTGGAGCAGCCTGTATCTCAGCACAGGAATAAGGTAGGGAAGAATTCTAAGGATCATTTTGACTGCCTCCAGAAGTTAGATCAGATGGCAAATTGGATTTGGTGCTAGGTCTTTCCCTTTAGGTTTTACCCCAACAATGTTTTCATTAGTTTCGCTCACTCTCGAAATCAAGCATTTTACAGCAGGTTGGAGCAGCCTGTATCTCAGCACAGGAATAAGGTAGGGGAAGAATTCTAAGGCTCATTTTGACTGCCTCCAGAAGTTAGATCAGATGGCAAATTGGATTTGGTGCTAGGTCTTTCCCTTTAGGTTTTACCCCAACAATGTTTTCATTAGTTTCGCTCACTCTCGAAATCAAGCATTTTACAGCAGGTTGGAGCAGCCTGTATCTCAGCACAGGAATAAGGTAGGGAAGAATTCTAAGGATCATTTTGACTGCCTCCAGAAGTTAGATCAGATGGCAAATTGGATTTGGTGCTAGGTCTTTCCCTTTAGGTTTTACCCCAACAATGTTTTCATTAGTTTCGCTCACTCTCGAAATCAAGCATTTTACAGCAGGTTGGAGCAGCCTGTATCTCAGCACAGGAATAAGGTAGGGAAGAATTCTAAGGATCATTTTGACTGCCTCCAGAAGTTAGATCAGATGGCCAATGCAATTTGGTGCTAGGTCTTTCCCTTTAGGTTTTACCCCAACAATGTTTTCATTAGTTTCGCTCACTCTCGAAATCAAGCATTTTACAGCAGGTTGGAGCAGCCTGTATCTCAGCACAGGAATAAGGTAGGGAAGAATTCAAATACTCATTTTGACTGCCTCCAGAAGTTAGATCAGATGGCAAATTGGATTTGGTGCTAGGTCTTTCCCTTTAGGTTTTACCCCAACAATGTTTTCATTAGTTTCGCTCACTCTTGAAATCAAGCATTTTACAGCAGGTTGGAGCAGCCTGTATCTCAGCACAGGAATAAGGTAGGGAAGAATTCTAAGGATCATTTTGACTGCCTCCAGAAGTTAGATCAGATGGCCAATGGAATTTGGTGCTAGGTCTTTCCCTTTAGGTTTTACCCCAACAATGTTTTCATTAGTTTCGCTCACTCTCGAAATCAAGCATTTTACAGCAGGTTGGAGCAGCCTGTATCTCAGCACAGGAATAAGGTAGGGAAGAATTCTAAGGATCATTTTGACTGCCTCCAGAAGTTAGATCAGATGGCAAATTGGATTTGGTGCTAGGTCTTTCCCTTTAGGTTTTACCCCAACAATGTTTTCATTAGTTTCGCTCACTCTCGAAATCAAGCATTTTACAGCAGGTTGGAGCAGCCTGTATCTCAGCACAGGAATAAGGTAGGGAAGAATTCTAAGGATCATTTTGACTGCCTCCAGAAGTTAGATCAGATGGCAAATTGGATTTGGTGCTAGGTCTTTCCCTTTAGGTTTTACCCCAACAA
Source organism: Melanerpes formicivorus (assembly GCF_026170545.1). NCBI lineage: Eukaryota > Metazoa > Chordata > Aves > Piciformes > Picidae > Melanerpes > Melanerpes formicivorus. Next base: position 5,153 of record NW_027144146.1, on the reverse strand, counting down.
TGTTTTCATTAGTTTCGCTCACTCTCGAAATCAAGCATTTTACAGCAGGTTGGAGCAGCCTGTATCTCAGCACAGGAATAAGGTAGGGAAGAATTCTAAGGATCATTTTGACTGCCTCCAGAAGTTAGATCAGATGGCCAATGCAATTTGGTGCTAGGTCTTTCCCTTTAGGTTTTACCCCAACAATGTTTTCATTAGTTTCGCTCACTCTCGAAATCAAGCATTTTACAGCAGGTTGGAGCAGCCTGTATCTCAGCACAGGAATAAGGTAGGGAAGAATTCTAAGGATCATTTTGACTGCCTCCAGAAGTTAGATCAGATGGCAAATTGGATTTGGTGCTAGGTCTTTCCCTTTAGGTTTTACCCCAACAATGTTTTCATTAGTTTCGCTCACTCTCGAAATCAAGCATTTTACAGCAGGTTGGAGCAGCCTGTATCTCAGCACAGGAATAAGGTAGGGAAGAATTCTAAGGATCATTTTGACTGCCTCCAGAAGTTAGATCAGATGGCAAATTGGATTTGGTGCTAGGTCTTTCCCTTTAGGTTTTACCCCAACAATGTTTTCATTAGTTTCGCTCACTCTCGAAATCAAGCATTTTACAGCAGGTTGGAGCAGCCTGTATCTCAGCACAGGAATAAGGTAGGGAAGAATTCTAAGGCTCATTTTGACTGCCTCCAGAAGTTAGATCAGATGGCAAATTGGATTTGGTGCTAGGTCTTTCCCTTTAGGTTTTACCCCAACAATGTTTTCATTAGTTTCGCTCACTCTCGAAATCAAGCATTTTACAGCAGGTTGGAGCAGCCTGTATCTCAGCACAGGAATAAGGTAGGGAAGAATTCAAATACTCATTTTGACTGCCTCCAGAAGTTAGATCAGATGGCAAATTGGATTTGGTGCTAGGTCTTTCCCTTTAGGTTTTACCCCAACAATGTTTTCATTAGTTTCGCTCACTCTCGAAATCAAGCATTTTACAGCAGGTTGGAGCAGCCTGTATCTCAGCACAGGAATAAGGTAGGGAAGAATTCAAATACTCATTTTGACTGCCTCCAGAAGTTAGATCAGATGGCCAATGCAATTTGGTGCTAGGCCTTTCCCTTTAGGTTTTACCCCAACAATGTTTTCATTAGTTTCGCTCACTCTCGAAATCAAGCATTTTACAGCAGGTTGGAGCAGCCTGTATCTCAGCACAGGAATAAGGTAGGGAAGAATTCAAATACTCATTTTGACTGCCTCCAGAAGTTAGATCAGATGGCTAATGCAATTTGGTGCTAGGCCTTTCCCTTTAGGTTTTACCCCAACAATGTTTTTCATTAGTTTCGCTCACTCTCGAAATCAAGCATTTTACAGCAGGTTGGAGCAGCCTGTATCTCAGCACAGGAATAAGGTAGGGGAAGAATTCTAAGGATCAGTTTGACTGCCTCCAGAAGTTAGATCAGATGGCCAATTGGATTTGGTGCTAGGTCTTTCCCTTTAGGTTTTACCCCAACAATGTTTTCATTAGTTTCGCTCACTCTCGAAATCAAGCATTTTACAGCAGGTTGGAGCAGCCTGTATCTCAGCACAGGAATAAGGTAGGGAAGAATTCTAAGGATCATTTTGACTGCCTCCAGAAGTTAGATCAGATGGCAAATTGGATTTGGTGCTAGGTCTTTCCCTTTAGGTTTTACCCCAACAATGTTTTCATTAGTTTCGCTCACTCTCGAAATCAAGCATTTTACAGCAGGTTGGAGCAGCCTGTATCTCAGCACAGGAATAAGGTAGGGAAGAATTCTAAGGATCATTTTGACTGCCTCCAGAAGTTAGATCAGATGGCAAATTGGATTTGGTGCTAGGTCTTTCCCTTTAGGTTTTACCCCAACAATGTTTTCATTAGTTTCGCTCACTCTCGAAATCAAGCATTTTACAGCAGGTTGGAGCAGCCTGTATCTCAGCACAGGAATAAGGTAGGGAAGAATTCTAAGGATCATTTTGACTGCCTCCAGAAGTTAGATCAGATGGCAAATTGGGATTTGGTGCTAGGTCTTTCCCTTTAGGTTTTACCCCAACAATGTTTTCATTAGTTTCGCTCACTCTCGAAATCAAGCATTTTACAGCAGGTTGGAGCAGCCTGTATCTCAGCACAGGAATAAGGTAGGGAAGAATTCAAATACTCATTTTGACTGCCTCCAGAAGTTAGATCAGATGGCCAATTGAATTTGGTGCTAGGTCTTTCCCTTTAGGTTTTACCCCAACAATGTTTTCATTAGTTTCGCTCACTCTCGAAATCAAGCATTTTACAGCAGGTTGGAGCAGCCTGTATCTCAGCACAGGAATAAGGTAGGGAAGAATTCTAAGGATCATTTTGACTGCCTCCAGAAGTTAGATCAGATGGTAAATTGGATTTGGTGCTAGGTCTTTCCCTTTAGGTTTTACCCCAACAATGTTTTCATTAGTTTCGCTCACTCTCGAAATCAAGCATTTTACAGCAGGTTGGAGCAGCCTGTATCTCAGCACAGGAATAAGGTAGGGAAGAATTCTAAGGATCATTTTGACTGCCTCCAGAAGTTAGATCAGATGGCAAATTGGATTTGGTGCTAGGTCTTTCCCTTTAGGTTTTACCCCAACAATGTTTTCATTAGTTTCGCTCACTCTCGAAATCAAGCATTTTACAGCAGGTTGGAGCAGCCTGTATCTCAGCACAGGAATAAGGTAGGGAAGAATTCTAAGGATCATTTTGACTGCCTCCAGAAGTTAGATCAGATGGCCAATTGGATTTTGGTGCTAGGTCTTTCCCTTTAGGTTTTACCCCAACAATGTTTTCATTAGTTTCGCTCACTCTCGAAATCAAGCATTTTACAGCAGGTTGGAGCAGCCTGTATCTCAGCACAGGAATAAGGTAGGGAAGAATTCTAAGGATCATTTTGACTGCCTCCAGAAGTTAGATCAGATGGCCAATGCAATTTGGTGCTAGGTCTTTCCCTTTAGGTTTTACCCCAACAATGTTTTCATTAGTTTCGCTCACTCTCGAAATCAAGCATTTTACAGCAGGTTGGAGCAGCCTGTATCTCAGCACAGGAATAAGGTAGGGAAGAATTCAAATACTCATTTTGACTGCCTCCAGAAGTTAGATCAGATGGCCAATGCAATTTGGTGCTAGGCCTTTCCCTTTAGGTTTTACCCCAACAATGTTTTCATTAGTTTCGCTCACTCTCGAAATCAAGCATTTTACAGCAGGTTGGAGCAGCCTGTATCTCAGCACAGGAATAAGGTAGGGAAGAATTCAAATACTCATTTTGACTGCCTCCAGAAGTTAGATCAGATGGCTAATGCAATTTGGTGCTAGGTCTTTCCCTTTAGGTTTTACCCCAACAATGTTTTCATTAGTTTCGCTCACTCTCGAAATCAAGCATTTTACAGCAGGTTGGAGCAGCCTGTATCTCAGCACAGGAATAAGGTAGGGAAGAATTCTAAGGATCATTTTGACTGCCTCCAGAAGTTAGATCAGATGGCCAATTGGATTTGGTGCTAGGTCTTTCCCTTTAGGTTTTACCCCAACAATGTTTTCATTAGTTTCGCTCACTCTCGAAATCAAGCATTTTACAGCAGGTTGGAGCAGCCTGTATCTCAGCACAGGAATAAGGTAGGGAAGAATTCTAAGGATCATTTTGACTGCCTCCAGAAGTTAGATCAGATGGCAAATTGGATTTGGTGCTAGGTCTTTCCCTTTAGGTTTTACCCCAACAATGTTTTCATTAGTTTCGCTCACTCTCGAAATCAAGCATTTTACAGCAGGTTGGAGCAGCCTGTATCTCAGCACAGGAATAAGGTAGGGAAGAATTCTAAGGATCATTTTGACTGCCTCCAGAAGTTAGATCAGATGGCAAATTGGATTTGGTGCTAGGTCTTTCCCTTTAGGTTTTACTCCAACAATGTTTTCATTAGTTACGCTCACTCTCGAAATCAAGCATTTTACAGCAGGTTGGAGCAGCCTGTATCTCAGCACAGGAATAAGGTAGGGAAGAATTCAAATACTCATTTTGACTGCCTCCAGAAGTTAGATCAGATGGCAAATTGGATTTGGTGCTAGGTCTTTCCCTTTAGGTTTTACCCCAACAATGTTTTCATTAGTTTCGCTCACTCTCGAAATCAAGCATTTTACAGCAGGTTGGAGCAGCCTGTATCTCAGCACAGGAATAAGGTAGGGAAGAATTCTAAGGCTCATTTTGACTGCCTCCAGAAGTTAGATCAGATGGCAAATTGGATTTGGTGCTAGGTCTTTCCCTTTAGGTTTTACCCCCAACAATGTTTTCATTAGTTTCGCTCACTCTCGAAATCAAGCATTTTACAGCAGGTTGGAGCAGCCTGTATCTCAGCACAGGAATAAGGTAGGGAAGAATTCTAAGGATCATTTTGACTGCCTCCAGAAGTTAGATCAGATGGCAAATTGGATTTGGTGCTAGGTCTTTCCCTTTAGGTTTTACCCCAACAATGTTTTCATTAGTTTCGCTCACTCTCGAAATCAAGCATTTTACAGCAGGTTGGAGCAGCCTGTATCTCAGCACAGGAATAAGGTAGGGAAGAATTCTAAGGATCATTTTGACTGCCTCCAGAAGTTAGATCAGATGGCCAATGCAATTTGGTGCTAGGTCTTTCCCTTTAGGTTTTACCCCAACAATGTTTTCATTAGTTTCGCTCACTCTCGAAATCAAGCATTTTACAGCAGGTTGGAGCAGCCTGTATCTCAGCACAGGAATAAGGTAGGGAAGAATTCTAAGGATCATTTTGACTGCCTCCAGAAGTTAGATCGGATGGCCAATGGAATTTGGTGCTAGGTCTTTCCCTTTAGGTTTTACCCCAACAATGTTTTCATTAGTTTCGCTCACTCTCGAAATCAAGCATTTTACAGCAGGTTGGAGCAGCCTGTATCTCAGCACAGGAATAAGGTAGGGAAGAATTCTAAGGATCATTTTGACTGCCTCCAGAAGTTAGATCAGATGGCAAATTGGATTTGGTGCTAGGTCTTTCCCTTTAGGTTTTACCCCAACAATGTTTTCATTAGTTTCGCTCACTCTCGAAATCAAGCATTTTACAGCAGGTTGGAGCAGCCTGTATCTCAGCACAGGAATAAGGTAGGGAAGAATTCTAAGGATCATTTTGACTGCCTCCAGAAGTT
>NW_027144145.1:0-41430 GCF_026170545.1 Melanerpes formicivorus | reverse complement strand
GGCAGGGCTGGGGCTGGGCTGGGGCTGGGGCTGGGGCTGGGCTGGGGGCTGGGGCTGGGACAGGGCTGGGTCCAGGTCTGGGGCTGGGCTGTGGCTGGGGCTGGGCTGGGGCAGGGCTGGGGCTGGGCTGGGGATGGGTCCAGGTCTGGGGCTGGGCTGTGGCTGGGGCTGGGCTGGGCTAGGGCTGGGGCTGGGCTGGGGCCGAGGGTGGGGCTGGGGGCTGGGGCTGGGGCCTGAGGGCAGGGCTGGGCTAGGGCTGGGGCAGGGCTGGGGCTGGGCTGGGACTTGGACTGGGCTGGGGCGGGGGACTGGGTCGAGGCTGGGGCTGGGGGCTGGGCTGGGGCAGGGCTGGCCTGGGGCAGGGACTGGGGTAGGGCTGGAGCTGGGGCTGTGTCCGGGTCTAGGGCAGGGGCTGGTGCTGGGGCTGGGCTGGGGCAGGGGCTAGGCTGGGGTTGAGGGTGGGGCTGGGGCTGGGGCTGGGGCTGAGGGCAGGACTGGGCTAGGGCTTGGGCTGGGGCAGGGGCCGGGGGCTCGGGACAGGGCTGGGGGCAGGGATGGGAGTGGGGGCGGGGGCAGGGCTGGGTCCAGGTCAGGGGCTGGGGCTGGACTGGGGCAGGGCTGGGGCCTGGCTGGGGCTGGGCTGAGGGCAGGGCTGGGGTAAGGGCTGGAACCAAGTCTAGGGCAGGGGTGGGGCTGGGTTGGGGCCGGCGCTGAAGCAGGACTGGGCTGGAGGCTCGGCTGTGGCTGGGGCTGGGATGGAGCAGGGCTGGGTTGGGGCTGGGTTGGGGCTGGGGCCAGGGCTGGGGCTGGGGTTTGGGCCAGGGCTGGGGCTGGGGCTGGGCTGGGTCCAGGGCTGGGGCTGGGTCCAGGGCTGGGGCTGGGCGGTTGCTGGGGCTGGGCTGGGGCAGGGCCGGGGCTGGGGCTGGGCTGGGGCCGAGGGTGGGGGCTGGTCTGGGAGTGGGCCTGGGCAGGGCCTGGGGCTGGGGCTGGGGCTGTGCTGGGGGCAGGGATGGGAATGGGTCCTGGGCAGGGGCCGGGGCTGGGACCGGGGCTGGGGCAGGGCTGGGGCTGGGACAGGGCTGGGGCCGGGGCTGGGGGTCGGGGCTAGGAGCAGGGCTGGGGACTAAGGTTGGGGCCGGGGCTGGGGCTGGGCTGGGGCCGAGGGTGGGGCTGGGGCTGGGGCTGGGGCTGAGGGCAGGGCTGGAATAGGGGCTGGGCTGGGGCCAAGGTTGGGGGCTGGGGCTGAGGCTGGGCTGGTGCCGAGGGTGTGGCTGGGGCTGGGGCTGGGGCTGGGCTGGATCAGGGCTGGGCTAGGGCTGGGGCTGGGGCAGGGGCAGGGGGCTGGGGACAGGGCTGGGGCCACAGGTGCGGCAGGGCTGGGGCCGGGCTGTGGCTGGGCTGGGGCTGGGGCTGGGCTGGATCAGGGCTGGGCTAGGGCTGGGGCTGGGGCAGGGGCAGGGGCTGGGGACAGGGGCTGGGGGCCACAGGTGGGGCAGGGCTGGGGCCGGGCTGTGGCTGGGCTGGGGCTGGGGCTGGGCTGGGGCAGGGCTGGGGGCCGGGCTGGGGCTGGGGCTGGGGCTGGGGGCAGGGCTGGGCTAGGGTTGGGGCTGGGGCTGGGGACGAGGGTGGGGCTAGGGCTAGGGCTGGGGCTGGGGCGGGGCTGGGGCTGGGCTGGGGCCGGGCTGGGGCTGGGTTCGGGGCAGGGCTAGGCTGTTGGCTTGGGCTGGGCTGGGGCAGGGCTGGGGCTGGGCTGGGCTGGGGCTGGGGCTGGGACAGGGCTGGGTCCAGGTCTGGGGCTGGGCTGTGGCTGGGGCTGGGCTGGGGCAGGGCTGGGGCTGGGCTGGGGCTGGGCTGGGGCTGGGGCTGTGGCTGGGTCCAGGGCTGGGGCCGCGGCTGGGGGCAGGGCTGGGGCCGGGCTGGGGCTGGGTTCGGGGCAGGGCTAGGCTGTGGCTTGGGCTGGGCTGGGGCTGGGGCTGGGGCTGGGGCTGGGACAGGGGCTGGGTCCAGGTCTGGGGCTGGGCTGTGGCTGGGGCTGGGCTGGGGCAGGGCTGGGGCTGGGCTGGGGATGGGTCCAGGTCTGGGGCTGGGCTGTGGCTGGGGCTGGGCTGGGCTAGGGCTGGGGGTTGGGCTGGGGGCCGAGGGTGGGGCTGGGGCTGGGGCCTGAGGGTAGGGCTGGGCTAGGGCTGGGGCAGGGCTGGGGCTGGGCTGGGACTAGGACTGGGCTGGGGCGGGGACTGGGTTGAGGCTGGGGCTGGGGCTGGGCTGGGGCAGGGCTGGCCTGGGGCAGGGACTGGGGTAGGGCTGGAGCTGGGGCTGTGGCCGGGTCTAGGGCAGGGGCTAGTGCTGGGGCTGGGCTGGGGCAGGGCTGGGGCTGGGGCTGGGGCGGGTCTAGGGCAGGGGCTGGTGCTGGGGGCTGGGCTGGGGCAGGGCTGGGGCTGGGGCTGGGGCCGGGGCTGGGGCAGGGCTGGGGCCGGGGCTGGGGTCCAGGGCTGTGGCTGGGGCTGGGTCCAGGCCTGGGGCTGGGGCTGGGTCCAGGGCTGGGGCTGGGCTGGGGCAGGGCTGGGGCCGGGGCTGGGTCAAGGGCTGGGGCTTGGCTGGGGCAGGGCTGGGGCCAGGGCTGGGGCAGGGCTGGGGCTGGGGCTGGAACCAAGTCTATGGCTGGGCTGGGGATGGGGCTGGGGCCGGGGCTGGGGCTGGGACTGGGGCTGGGTCTCGAGCAGGGCTGGGGCCGGGTCTGGGGCAGGGCTGGGGCTGGGCTGGGGCTGGGGCTGGGGCTGGGCTGGGGCTGGGACAGGGCTGGGGCTGGGCTGGGGCAGGGCTGGGGCTGGGCTGGGGATGGGTCCAGGTCTGGGGCTGGGCTGTGGCTGGGGCTGGGCTGGGCTAGGGCTGGGGCTGGGCTGGGGCCGAGGGTGGGGCTGGGGCTGGGGCAGGGGCTGGGGACAGGGCTGGGGCCACAGGTGGGTCAGGGCTGGGGCCGGGCTGTGGCTGGGCTGGGGCTGGGCTGGGCTGGGTCAGGGCTGGGCTAGGGCTGGGGCTGGGGCAGGGGCAGGGGCTGGGGACAGGGCTGGGCCACAGGTGGGGCAGGGCTGGGGCCGGGCTGTGGCTGGGCTGGGGCTGGGGCTGGGCTGGGGCAGGGCTGGGGCTGGGCTGGGGCTGGGCTGGGGCTGGGGCTGTGGCTGGGTCCAGGGCTGGGGCTGGGCTGGGGCTGGGCTGGGGCTGGGCTGGGGCTGGGGCTGGGCTGGGGCAGGGCTGGGGCCGGGGCTGGGGCAGGGCTGGGGCTGGGGCTGGAACCAAGTCTATGACTGGGCTGGGGATGGGGCTGGGGCCGGGGCTGGGGCTGGGTCTCGGGCAGGGCTGGGGGCCGGGTCTGGGGCAGGGCTGGGGCTGGGCTGGGGCTGGGGCTGGGACAGGGCTGGGTCCAGGTCTGGGGCTGGGCTGTGGCTGGGGCTGGGCTGGGGCAGGGCTGGGGCTGGGCTGGGGATGGGTCCAGGTCTGGGGCTGGGCTGTGGCTGGGGCTGGGCTGGGCTAGGGCTGGGGCTGGGCTGGGGGCCGAGGGTGGGGCTGGGGCTGGGGCTGGGGCCTGAGGGCAGGGCTGGGCTAGGGCTGGGGCAGGGCTGGGGCTGGGCTGGGACTTGGACTGGGCTGGGGCGGGGACTGGGTCGAGGCTGGGGCTGGGGCTGGGCTGGGGCAGGGCTGGCCTGGGGCAGGGACTGGGGTAGGGCTGGAGCTGGGGCTGTGGCCGGGTCTAGGGCAGGGGCTGGTGCTGGGGCTGGGCTGGGGCAGGGGCTAGGCTGGGGTTGAGGGTGGGGCTGGGGCTGGGGCTGGGGCTGAGGGCAGGACTGGGCTAGGGCTTGGACTGGGGCAGGGGCCGGGGCTCGGGACAGGGCTGGGGGCAGGGATGGGAGTGGGGCGGGGCAGGGCTGGGTCCAGGGCAGGGGCTGGGGCTGGACTGGGGCAGGGCTGGGGCCTGGCTGGGGCTGGGCTGAGGGCAGGGCTGGGGTAAGGGCTGGAACCAAGTCTAGGGCAGGGGTGGGGCTGGGTTGGGGCCGGCGCTGAAGCAGGACTGGGCTGGAGGCTCGGCTGTGGCTGGGGCTGGGATGGAGCAGGGCTGGGTTGGGGCTGGGCTGGGGCTGGGGCCAGGGCTGGGGCTGGGGTTTGGGCCAGGGCTGGGGCTGGGGCTGGGGATGGGTCCAGGTCTGGGGCTGGGCTGTGGCTGGGGCTGGGCTGGGCTAGGGCTGGGGCTGGGCTGGGGCCGAGGGTGGGGCTGGGGCTGGGGCAGGGGCTGGGGACAGGGCTGGGGCCACAGGTGGGTCAGGGCTGGGGCCGGGCTGTGGCTGGGCTGGGGCTGGGGCTGGGCTGGGTCAGGGCTGGGCTAGGGGCTGGGGCTGGGGCAGGGGCAGGGGCTGGGGACAGGGCTGGGGCCACAGGTGGGGCAGGGCTGGGGCCGGGCTGTGGCTGGGCTGGGGCTGGGGCTGGGCTGGGGCAGGGCTGGGGCTGGGCTGGGGCTGGGCTGGGGCTGGGGCTGTGGCTGGGTCCAGGGCTGGGGCTGGGCTGGGGCTGAGCTGGGGCTGGGCTGGGGCTGGGGCTGGGCTGGGGCAGGGCTGGGGCTGGGCTGGGGCAGGGCTGGGGGCCGGGGCTGGGGGCAGGGCTGGGGCTGGGGCTGGAACCAAGTCTATGACTGGGCTGGGGATGGGGCTGGGGCCGGGGCTGGGGCTGGGTCTCGGGCAGGGCTGGGGCCGGGTCTGGGGCAGGGCTGGGGCTGGGCTGGGGCTGGGGCTGGGCTGGGGCTGGGGCTGGGACAGGGCTGGGTCCAGGTCTGGGGCTGGGCTGTGGCTGGGGCTGGGCTGGGGCAGGGCTGGGGCTGGGCTGGGGATGGGTCCAGGTCTGGGGCTGGGCTGTGGCTGGGGCTGGGCTGGGCTAGGGCTGGGGCTGGGCTGGGGGCCGAGGGTAGGGCTGGGGCTGGGGCTGGGGCCTGAGGGCAGGGCTGGGCTAGGGCTGGGGCAGGGCTGGGGCTGGGCTGGGACTTGGACTGGGCTGGGGCGGGGACTGGGTCGAGGCTGGGGCTGGGGCTGGGCTGGGGCAGGGGCTAGGCTGGGGTTGAGGGTGGGGCTGGGGCTGGGGCTGGGGCTGAGGGCAGGACTGGGCTAGGGCTTGGGCTGGGGCAGGGGCCGGGGCTCGGGACAGGGCTGGGGGCAGGGATGGGAGTGGGGCGGGGCAGGGCTGGGTCCAGGTCAGGGGCTGGGGCTGGACTGGGGCAGGGCTGGGGCCTGGCTGGGGCTGGGCTGAGGGCAGGGCTGGGGTAAGGGCTGGAACCAAGTCTAGGGCAGGGGTGGGGCTGGGTTGGGGCCGGCGCTGAAGCAGGACTGGGCTGGAGGCTCGGCTGTGGCTGGGGGCTGGGATGGAGCAGGGCTGGGTTGGGGCTGGGCTGGGGCTGGGGCCAGGGCTGGGGCTGGGGTTTGGGCCAGGGCTGGGGCTGGGGCTGGGCTGGGTCCAGGGCTGGGGCTGGGTCCAGGGCTGGGGGCTGGGCGGTTGCTGGGGCTGGGCTGGGGCAGGGCCGGGGCTGGGGCTGGGCTGGGGCCGAGGGGTGGGGCTGGTCTGGGAGTGGGCCTGGGCAGGGGCTGGGGCTGGGGCTGGGGCTGGGCTGGGGCTGGGGCCAGGGCTGGGGCTGGGGTTTGGGCCAGGGCTGGGGCTTGGGCTGGGCTGGGTCCAGGGCTGGGGCTGGGGCTGGGCTGGGTCCAGGGCTGGGGCTGGGACCGGGGCTGGGGCAGGGCTGGGGCTGGGACAGGGCTGGGGCCGGGGCTGGGGTCGGGGCTAGGAGCAGGGCTGGGACTAAGGTTGGGGCCGGGGCTGGGGCTGGGCTGGGGCCGAGGGTGGGGGCTGGGGCTGGGGCTGGGGCCGAGGGCAGGGCTGGAATAGGGGCTGGGCTGGGGGCCAAGGTTGGGGCTGGGGCTGAGGCTGGGCTGGTGCCCGAGGGTGTGGCTGGGGCTGGGGCTGGGGACAGGGCTGGGGCCAGGCTGGGGCTGGGGCTGGGCTGGGGTAGGCATGGGGCGGGGGCAGGGGCCGGGGATGGGGACAGGGCTGGGGCCTGAGCTGGTGTAGGGCTGGGGCCGGTCTGGGGTGGGTTCGGTGCAGGGCTGGGGCAGGGCGGGGGCTGGCTGAGGGCTGGGCTAGGGCTGGACTGGGGGCAGGGATGGGGCTGGGGCTGGGACCGGGCCTGGGCTGGGGCTGGGGCTGGGCAGGGCTAGGGCTGGGGCTGGGCTGGGGCCGAGTCTGGGGCCGAGTCTGTGGCCGGGGCTGGGTCCGTGGCTGGGGCACGGCTGGAACTGGGGCTGGGCTGGGGCCAAGATTGGGGCTGGGGCTGGGGCTGGGGCTGGGCTGGGGCAGGGCTGGGGCCGGGCTGGGGCTGGGCTGGGGCTGGGGGCAGGGCTGGGCTAGGGTTGGGGCTGGGCTGGGGACGAGGGTGGGGCTAGGACTGGGGCTGGGGCGGGGCTGGGGCTGGGCTGAGGGCAGGGCTAGGCTAGGGGTGGGGCTGGGGCAGGGCTGGGGTAGGGCTGGGGCTGGGGCTGAGCTGGGGCAGGGCTGGGCTAGGGCTGGGGCTGGGGCAGGGCACGGGGCTGGGGACAAGGCTGGGGCCACAGCTGGGGCAGGGCTGGGGCAGGGCTGGTGCTGGGCTGGGGGTGGGTCTGGGCTGGGGCAGGGCTGGGGCAGGGCTGGGGCTGGGGCTAGGCTGGGGTTGAGGGTGGGGCTGGGGCTGGGGCTGGGGCTGAGGGCAGGGCTGGGGTAAGGGCTGGAACCAAGTCTAGGGCAGGGGTGGGGCTGGGTTGGGGCCGGCGCTGAAGCAGGACTGGGCTGGAGGCTCGGCTGTGGCTGGGGCTGGGCTGGAGCAGGGCCGGGTTGGGGCTGGGCTGGGGCTGGGGCTGGGGCCAGGGCTGGGGCTGGGGCTGGGGTTTGGGCCAGGGCTGGGGCTGGGGCTGGGCTGGGTCCAGGGCTGGGGCTGGGTCCAGGGCTGGGGCTGGGCGGTGGCTGGGGCTGGGCTGGGGCAGGGCCGGGGCTGGGGCTGGGCTGGGGCCGAGGGTGGGGCTGGTCTGGGAGTGGGCCTGGGCAGGGGCTGGGGCTGGGGCTGGGGCTGTGCTGGGGGCAGGGATGGGAATGGGTCTGGGCAGGGGCCGGGGCTGGGACCGGGGCTGGGGCAGGGCTGGGGCTGGGACAGGGCTGGGGGCCGGGGCTGGGGGTCGGGGCTAGGAGCAGGGCTGGGACTAAGGTTGGGGCCGGGGCTGGGGCTGGGGCTGGGCTGGGGCCGAGGGTGGGGCTGGGGCTGGGGCTGGGGCTGAGGGCAGGGCTGGAATAGCGGCTGGGCTGGGGCCAAGGTTGGGGCTGGGGCTGAGGCTGGGCTGGTGCCGAGGGTGTGGCTGGGGCTGGGGCTGGGGACAGGGCTGGGGCCGGGCTGGGGCTGGGGTAGGGGAAGGATGAGGATGGGGCTGCGCTGAGCTGGGGGCAGGGCTGGGGCTGGGGCTGGGGCAGGGGCTGTTGCAGGAGCCAGGGCCGTGGCAGTGCTGGGGCCATGCCTGGGGCTGGGGCTGGGGCAGGGTTGGGGCTGGGCTGGGGCTGGGGCTGGGTCAGGGGCACGGGCCGCGGCTGGGGCAGGGCAGGGTCCGGGCTGGGGCTGGGTTCAAGGCAGGGCTAGGCTGTGGCTTGGGCTGGGCTGGGGCAGGGCTGGGGCTGGGCTGGGCTGGGGCTGGGGCTGGGCTAGGGCTGGGGCTGGGCTGGGGCCGAGGGTGGGGCTGGGGCTGGGGCCTGAGGGTAGGGCTGGGCTAGGCTGGGGCAGGGCTGGGGCTGGGCTGGGACTAGGACTGGGCTGGGGCGGGGACTGGGTCGAGGCTGGGGCCGGGGCTGGGCTGGGGCAGGGCTGGCCTGGGGCAGGGACTGGGGTAGGGCTGGAGCTGGGACTGTGGCCGGGTCTAGGGCAGGGGCTGGTGCTGGGGCTGGGCTGGGGCAGGGCTGGGGCTGGGGCTGGGGCCGGGGCTGGGGCAGGGCTGGGGCCGGGGCTGGGTCCAGGGCTGTGGCTGGGGCTGGGTCCAGGCCTGGGGCTGGGGCTGGGTCCAGGGCTGGGGCTGGGCTGGGGCAGGGCTGGGGCCGGGGCTGGGTCAAGGGCTGGGGCTTGGCTGGGGCAGGGCTGGGGCCGGGGCTGGGGCAGGGCTGGGGCTGGGGCTGGAACCAAGTCTATGACTGGGCTGGGGATGGGGCTGGGGCCGGGGCTGGGGCTGGGTCTCGGGCAGGGCTGGGGCCGGGTCTGGGGCAGGGCTGGGGCTGGGCTGGGGCTGGGGCTGGGGCTGGGCTGGGGCTGGGGCTGGGACAGGGCTGGGTCCAGGTCTGGGGCTGGGCTGTGGCTGGGGCTGGGCTGGGGCAGGGCTGGGGGCTGGGCTGGGGATGGGTCCAGGTCTGGGGCTGGGCTGTGGCTGGGGCTGGGCTGGGCTAGGGCTGGGGCTGGGCTGGGGCCGAGGGTGGGGCTGGGGCTGGGGCTGGGGCTGGGGCCTGAGGGCAGGGCTGGGCTAGGGCTGGGGCAGGGCTGGGGCTGGGCTGGGACTTGGACTGGGCTGGGGCGGGGACTGGGTCGAGGCTGGGGCTGGGGCTGGGCTGGGGCAGGGCTGGCCTGGGGCAGGGACTGGGGTAGGGCTGGAGCTGGGGCTGTGGCCGGGTCTAGGGCAGGGGCTAGTGCTGGGGCTGGGCTGGGGCAGGTCTGGGGCTGGGGCTGGGGCCGGGGCTGGGGCAGGGCTGGGGCCGGGGCTGGGTCCAGGGCTGTGGCTGGGGCTGGGTCCAGGCCTGGGGCTGGGGCTGGGTCCAGGGCTGGGGCTGGGCTGGGGCAGGGCTGGGGCAGGGCTGGGTCCAGGGCTGGGGGCTGGGCTGGGGCAGGGCTGGGGCCGGGGCTGGGTCCAGGGGTGGGGCTGGGGCTGGGGCCGGGGCTGGGGCAGGGCTGGGGCTGGGGCTGGAACCAAGTCTATGGCTGGGCTGGGGAGGGGGCTGGGGCCGGGGCTGGGGCTGGGGCTGGGGCTGGGTCTCGGGCAGGGCTGGGGCCGGGTCTGGGGCAGGGCTGGGGCTGGGCTGGGGCTGGGGCTGGGCTGAGGGCAGGGCTGGGGCAGGGCTGGGGCCGGGGCTGGGCTGGGTCTGGCTGGGGCAGGGCTGGGGCTGGGGCTGGAACCAAGTCTATGGCTGGACTGAGGATGGGGCTGGAGGAGGTTTGGGGCTGGGCTGGGACCGGGACTGGGCTGGGGTAGGGCTGGGGCACGGCTGGGGCTGGGGCTGGGGCTGGAGGCTGGGGCCGGGGCAGGGGGCTGTGCTAGGGGACGGATGGAGATGGGGCTGGGCTGGGCTGGGGGCAGGCTGGGGCTGGGGCTGGGGCTGGGGCCGTGCCAGGGGCTGGGGCTGGGGCAGGGTTGGGGCTGGGGCTGGGCTGGGGCTGGGGCTGGGCTGTGGCAGGACTGGGGCTGGGCTGGGGCTGGGTCTAGTGCTGGGGCTGGGCTGTGGCTGGGGCTGGGCTGGGGCAGGGCTGGGGCTGGGGCTGGGACAGGGCTGGGTCCAGGTCTGGGGCTGGGGCTGTGGCTGGGGCTGGGCTGCGGCTGGGGCTGGGTCCAGGGCTGGGTTTGGGCTGGGTCAGGGCTGGGGCTAGGCTGGGGCTGGGGCTGGGTCCAGGCCTGGGGCTGGGGCTGGGTCCAGGGCTGGGGCTGGGCTGGGGCAGGGCTGGGGCCGGGGCTGGGTCCAGGGCTGGGGCTGGGCTGGGTCAGGGCTGGGCTAGGGCTGGGGCTGGGGCAGGGGCAGGGGCTGGGGGACAGGGCTGGGGCCACAGGTGGGGCAGGGCTGGGGCCGGGCTGTGGCTGGGCTGGGGCTGGGGCTGGCTGGGTCAGGGCTGGGCTAGGGCTGGGGCTGGGGCAGGGGCAGGGGCTGGGGACAGGGGCTGGGGCCACAGGTGGGGCAGGGCTGGGGCCGGGCTGTGGCTGGGCTGGGGCTGGGGCTGGGCTGGGGCAGGGCTGGGGCCGGGCTGTGGCTGGGCTGGGGCTGGGGGCAGGGCTGGGCTAGGGTTGGGGCTGGGCTGGGGACGAGGGTGGGGCTAGGGCTGGGGCTGGGGCTGGGCTGGGGCTGGGCTGGGGCCGGGCTGGGGCTGGGTTCGGGGCAGGGCTAGGCTGTGGCTTGGGCTGGGCTGGGGCAGGGCTGGGGCTGGGCTGGGCTGGGGCTGGGGCTGGGACAGGGCTGGGTCCAGGTCTGGGGCTGGGCTGGGGCTGGGGCTGGGGCTGGGCTGGGGCAGGGCTGGGGCTGGGCTGGGGCTGGGCTGGGGCTGGGGCTGTGGCTGGGTCCAGGGCTGGGGCTGGGGCCTGAGGGTAGGGCTGGGCTAGGGCTGGGGCTGGGTTCGGGGCAGGGCTAGGCTGTGGCTTGGGCTGGGCTGGGGGCTGGGCTGGGGCTGGGGCTGGGACAGGGCTGGGTCCACGTCTGGGGCTGGGCTGTGGCTGGGGCTGGGCTGTGGCTGGGGCTGGGCTGGGGCAGGGCTGGGGCTGGGCTGGGGATGGGTCCAGGTCTGGGGCTGGGCTGTGGCTGGGGCTGGGCTGGGCTAGGGCTGGGGCTGGGCTGGGGCCGAGGGTGGGGCTGGGGCTGGGGCCTGAGGGTAGGGGCTGGGCTAGGGCTGGGGCAGGGCTGGGGCTGGGCTGGGACTAGGACTGGGCTGGGGCGGGGACTGGGTTGAGGCTGGGGCTGGGGCTGGGCTGGGGCAGGGCTGGGGCTGGGGCTGGGGCCGGGGCTGGGGCAGGGCTGGGGCCGGGGCTGGGTCCAGGGCTGTGGCTGGGGCTGGGTCCAGGCCTGGGGCTGGGGCTGGGTCCAGGGCTGGGGCTGGGCTGGGGCAGGGCTGGGGCCGGGGCTGGGTCAAGGGCTGGGGCTTGGCTGGGGCAGGGCTGGGGCCGGGGCTGAGGCAGGGCTGGGGCTGGGGCTGGAACCAAGTCTATGACGGGGCTGGGGCTGGGGCTGGGGCTGGGCTGGGGCTGGGGCTGGGACAGGGCTGGGTCCAGGTCTGGGGCTGGGCTGTGGCTGGGGCTGGGGCTGGGTCCAGGCCTGGGGCTGGGGCTGGGTCCAGGGCTGGGGATGGGCTGAGGCAGGGCTGGGGCCGGGGCTGGGTCCAGGGCTGGGGCTGGGCTGGGTCAGGGCTGGGCTAGGGCTGGGGCAGGGGCAGGGGCTGGGGACAGGGCTGGGGCCACAGGTGGGGCAGGGCTGGGGCCGGGCTGTGGCTGGTCTGGGGCTGGGGCTGGGTTGGGTCAGAGCTGGGGCTGGGCTGGGGATGGGTCCAGGTCTGGGGCTGGGCTGTGGCTGGGGCTGGGCTGGGCTAGGGCTGGGGCTGGGCTGGGACTAGGACTGGGCTGGGGCGGGGACTGGGTTGAGGCTGGGGCTGGGGCTGGGCTGGGGCAGGGCTGGCCTGGGGCAGGGACTGGGGTAGGGCTGGAGCTGGGACTGTGGCCGGGTCTAGGGCAGGGGCTGGGGCTGGGGCTGGGCTGGGGCAGGGCTGGGGCTGGGGCTGGGGCCGGGGCTGGGGCAGGGCTGGGGCCGGGGCTGGGTCCAGGGCTGTGGCTGGGGCTGGGTCCAGGCCTGGGGCTGGGGCTGGGTACAGGGCTGGGGCTGGGCTGGGGCAGGGCTGGGGCCGGGGCTGGGTCAAGGGCTGGGGCTTGGCTGGGGCTGGGCTGGGGCCGGGGCTGGGGCAGGGCTGGGGCTGGGGGCTGGAACCAAGTCTATGACTGGGCTGGGGCTGGGGCTGGGGGCCGGGGCTGGGGCTGGGGTCTCGGGCAGGGCTGGGGCCGGGGTCTGGGGCAGGGCTGGGGCTGGGCTGGGGCCTGGGGCTGGGGCTGGGCTGGGGCTGGGGCTGGGGCCGGGGGCTGGGGCAGGGCTGGGGCCGGGGCTGGGTCCAGGGCTGTGGCTGGGGCTGGGTCCAGGCCTGGGGCTGGGGCTGGGTCCAGGGCTGGGGCTGGGCTGGGGCAGGGCTGGGGGCCGGGGCTGGGGCAGGGCTGGGGCTGGGGCTGGAACCAAGTCTATGACTGGGCTGGGGATGGGGCTGGGGCGGGGGCTGGGGCCTGGGTCTCGGGCAGGGCTGGGGCCGGGGTCTGGGGAAGGGCTGGGGGCTGGGCTGGGGCTGGGGCTGGGGTGGCTGGGGCTGGGGCTGGGACAGGGGCTGGGTCCAGGTCTGGGGCTGGGCTGTGGCTGGGGCTGGGCTGGGCTAGGGCTGGGGCTGGGCTGGGGCCTAGGGTGGGGCTGGGGCTGGGGCTGGGGCCTGAGGGCAGGGCTGGGCTAGGGCTGGGCAGGGCTGGGGCTGGGCTGGGACTAGGACTGGGCTGGGGCGGGGGACTGGGTCGAGGCTGGGGCTGGGGCTGGGCTGGGGCAGGGCTGGCCTGGGGCAGGGACTGGGGTAGGGCTGGAGCTGGGGCTGTGGCCGGGTCTAGGGCAGGGGCTAGTGCTGGGGCTGGGCTGGGGCAGGGCTGGGGCTGGGGGCTGGGGGCCGGGGCTGGGGCTGGGCTGGGACCGGGACTGGGCTGCGGTAGGGCTGGGGCACGGCTGGGGCTGGGGCTTGGGGCTGGAGGCTGGGGCCGGGCTGGGGCTGTGCTAGGGGACGGATGGAGATGGGGGCTGGGCTGGGCTGGGGGCAGGGGCTGGGGCTGGGGGCTGGGGCCGTGCCAGGGGCTGGGGCTGGGGCAGGGTTGGGGCAGGGCTGGGGCTGGGGCTGGGCTGGGGCTGGGGCTGGGCTGTGGCTGGGGCTGGGCTGTGGCAGGACTGGGGCTGGCTGGGGCTGGGTCTAGTGCTGGGGCTGGGCTGTGGCTGGGGCTGGGCTGGGGCAGGTCTGGGGCTGGGGCTGTGGCTGGGGCTGGGCTGCGGCTGGGGCTGGGATGGGGCAGGGCTGGGGCTGGGTCCAGGGCTGGGGTTGGGCTGGGTCCAGGGCTGGGGCTGGGCTGAGGCAGGGCTGGGGCCGGGGCTGGGTCCAGGGCTGGGGCTGGGCTGGGTCAGGGCTGGGCTAGGGCTGGGGCAGGGGCAGGGGCTGGGGACAGGGCTGGGGCCACAGGTGGGGCAGGGCTGGGGCCGGGCTGTGGCTGGGCTGGGGCTGGGGCTGGGCTGGGGATGGGTCCAGGTGTGGGGCTGGGCTGTGTCTGGGGCTGGGCTGGGCTAGGGCTGGGGCTGGGCTGGGGCCGAGGGTGGGGCTGGGGCTGGGGCCTGAGGGTAGGGCTGGGCTAGGGCTGGGGCAGGGCTGGGGCTGGGCTGGGACTAGGACTGGGCTGGGGCGGGGACTGGGTTGAGGCTGGGGCTGGGGCTGGGCTGGGGCAGGGCTGGCCTGGGGCAGGGACTGGGGTAGGGCTGGAGCTGGGACTGTGGCCGGGTCTAGGGCAGGGGCTGGTGCTGGGGCTGGGCTGGGGCAGGGCTGGGGCCGGGGCTGGGTCCAGGGCTGTGGCTGGGGCTGGGTCCAGGCCTGGGGCTGGGGCTGGGTCCAGGGCTGGGGCTGGGCTGGGGCAGGGCTGGGGGCCGGGGCTGGGTCAAGGGCTGGGGCTTGGCTGGGGCAGGGCTGGGGCCGGGGCTGGGGAAGGGCTGGGGCTGGGGCTGGAACCAAGTCTATGACTGGGCTGGGGATGGGGCTGGGGCTGGGGCCGGGGCTGGGGGCTGGGTCTCGGGCAGGGCTGGGGCCGGGTCTGGGGCAGGGCTGGGGCTGGGCTGGGGCTGGGGCTGGGGCTGGGCTGGGGCTGGGGCTGGGGGCCGGGGCTGGGGCAGGGCTGGGGCCGGGGCTGGGTCCAGGGCTGTGGCTGGGGCTGGGTCCAGGTCTGGGGCTGGGGCTGGGTCCAGGGCTGGGGCTGGGCTGGGGCAGGGCTGGGGCCGGGGCTGGGGCAGGGCTGGGGCTGGGCTGGGGATGGGTCCAGGTCTGGGGCTGGGCTGTGGCTGTGGCTGGGCTGGGCTAGGGCTGGGGCTGGGCTGGGGCCTAGAGTGGGGCTGGGGCTGGGGCTGGGGCCTGAGGGCAGGGCTGGGCTAGGGCTGGGGCAGGGCTGGGGCTGGGCTGGGACTAGGACTGGGCTGGGGCGGGGACTGGGTCGAGGCTGGGGCTGGGACTGGGCTGGGGCAGGGCTGGCCTGGGACAGGGACTGGGGTAGGGCTGGAGCTGGGGCTGTGGCCGGGTCTAGGGCAGGGGCTAGTGCTGGGGCCGGGGCTGGGGCAGGGCTGGGGCCGGGGCTGGAACCAAGTCTATGGCTGGACTGAGGATGGGGCTGGAGGAGGTTTGGGGCTGGGCTGGGACCGGGACTGGGCTGGGGTAGGGCTGGGGCACGGCTGGGGCTGGGGCTGGGGCTGGAGGCTGGGGCCGGGCTGGGGCTGTGCTAGGGGACGGATGGAGATGGGGCTGGGCTGGGCTGGGGGCAGGGCTGGGGCTGGGGCTGGGGCCGTGCCAGGGGCTGGGGCTGGGGCAGGGTTGGGGCAGGGCTGGGGCTGGGGCTGGGCTGGGGCTGGGGCTGGGCTGTGGCAGGACTGGGGCTGGGCTGGGGCTGGGTCTAGTGCTGGGGCAGGGCTGTGGCTGGGGCTGGGCTGGGGCAGGGCTGGGGCTGGGGCTGTGGCTGTGGCTGGGTCCAGGTCTGGGGCTGGGGCTGTGGCTGGGGCTGGGCTGCGGCTGGGGCTGGGATGGGGCAGGGCTGGGGCTGGGGCTGGGTCCAGGGCTGGGGTTGGGCTGGGTCCAGGGCTGGGGCTGGGCTGAGGCAGGGCTGGGGCCGGGGCTGGGTCCAGGGCTGGGGCTGGGCTGGGTCAGGGCTCGGCTAGGGCTGGGGCAGGGGCAGGGGCTGGGGACAGGGCTGGGGCCACAGGTGGGGCAGGGCTGGGGCCGGGCTGTGGCTGGGCTGGGGCTGGGGCTGGGCTGGGGCAGGGCTGGGGCTGGGCTGGGGATGGGTCCAGGTCTGGGGCTGGGCTGTGGCTGGAGCTGGGCTGGGCTAGGGCTGGGGCTGGGCTGGGGCCGAGGGTGGGGCTGGGGCTGGGGCCTGAGGGTAGGGCTGGGCTAGGGCTGAGGCAGGGCTGGGGCTGGGCTGGGACTAGGACTGGGCTGGGGCGGGGACTGGGTTGAGGCTGGGGCCGGGGGCTGGGCTGGGGCAGGGCTGGCCTGGGGCAGGGACTGGGGTAGGGCTGGAGCTGGGACTGTGGCCGGGTCTAGGGCAGGGGCTGGTGCTGGGGCTGGGCTGGGGCAGGGCTGGGGCTGGGGCTGGGGCCGGGGCTGGGGCAGGGCTGGGGCCGGGGCTGGGTCCAGGGCTGTGGCTGGGGCTGGGTCCAGGCCTGGGGCTGGGGCTGGGTCCAGGGCTGGGGCTGGGCTGGGGCAGGGCTGGGGCCGGGGCTGGGTCAAGGGCTGGGGCTTGGCTGGGGCAGGGCTGGGGCCGGGGCTGGGGCAGGGCTGGGGCTGGGGCTGGAACCAAGTCTATGACTGGGCTTGGGATGGGGCTGGGGCCGGGGCTGGGGCTGGGTCTCGGGCAGGGCTGGGGCCGGGTCTGGGGCAGGGCTGGGGCTGGGCTGTGGCTGGGGCTGGGGCTGGGGCTGGGCTGGGGCTGGGGCTGGGACAGGGCTGGGTCCAGGTCTGGGGCTGGGCTGTGGCTGGGGCTGGGCTGGGGCAGGGCTGGGGCTGGGCTGGGGATGGGTCCAGGTCTGGGGCTGGGCTGTGGCTGGGGCTGGGCTGGGCTAGGGCTGGGGCTGGGGCTGGGGCCGGGGCTGGGGCAGGGCTGGGGCCGGGGCTGGGTCCAGGGCTGTGGCTGGGGCTGGGTCCAGGCCTGGGGCTGGGGCTGGGTCCAGGGCTGGGGCTGGGCTGGGGCAGGGCTGGGGCCGGGGCTGGGGCAGGGCTGGGGCTGGGGCTGGAACCAAGTCTATGACTGGGCTGGGGATGGGGCTGGGGCCGGGGCTGGGGCTGGGTCTCGGGCAGGGCTGGGGCCGGTTCTGGGGCAGGGCTGGGGCTGGGCTGGGGCTGGGGCTGGGACAGGGCTGGGTCCAGGTCTGGGGCTGGGCTGTGGCTGGGGCTGGGCTGGGGCAGGGCTGGGGCGGGGCTGGGGATGGGTCCAGGTCTGGGGCTGGGCTGTGGCTGGGGCTGGGCTGGGCTAGGGCTGGGGCTGGGCTGGGGCCGAGGGTGGGGCTGGGGCTGGGGCTGGGGCCTGAGGGCAGGGCTGGGCTAGGGCTGGGGCAGGGCTGGGGCTGGGCTGGGACTAGGACTGGGCTGGGGCGGGGACTGGGTCGAGGCTGGGGCTGGGGCTGGGCTGGGGCAGGGCTGGCCTGGGGCAGGGACTGGGGTAGGGCTGGAGCTGGGGCTGTGGCCGGGTCTAGGGCAGGGGCTAGTGCTGGGGCTGGGCTGGGGCAGGGCTGGGGCTGGGGCTGGGGCCGGGGCTGGGGCAGGGCTGGGGCCGGGGCTGGAACCAAGTCTATGGCTGGACTGAGGATGGGGCTGGAGGAGGTTTGGGGCTGGGCTGGGACCGGGACTGGGCTGGGGTAGGGCTGGGGCACGGCTGGGGCTGGGGCTGGGGCTGGAGGCTGGGGCCGGGCAGGGGCTGTGCTAGGGGACGGATGGAGATGGGGCTGGGCTGGGCTGGGGGCAGGGCTGGGGCTGGGGCTGGGGCCGTGCCAGGGGCTGGGGCTGGGGCAGGGTTGGGGCAGGGCTGGGGCTGGGGCTGGGCTGTGGCTGGGGCTGGGCTGTGGCAGGACTGGGGCTGGGCTGGGGCTGGGTCTAGTGCTGGGGCTGGGCTGTGGCTGGGGCTGGGCTGGGGCAGGGCTGGGGCTGGGGCTGTGGCTGTGGCTGGGTCCAGGTCTGGGGCTGGGGCTGTGGCTGGGGCTGGGCTGCGGCTGGGGCTGGGTTGGGGCAGGGCTGGGGCTGGGGCTGGGTCCAGGGCTGGGGTTGGGCTGGGGCAGGGCTGGGGCTAGGCTGGGGCTGGGGCTGGGTCCAGGCTTGGGGCTGGGGCTGGGTCCAGGGCTGGGGCTGGGCTGAGGCAGGGCTGGGGCTGGGCTGGGTCCAGGGCTGGGGCTGGGCTGGGTCAGGGCTGGGCTAGGGCTGGGGCAGGGGCAGGGGCTGGGGACAGGGCTGGGGCCACAGGTGGGGCAGGGCTGGGGCCGGGCTGTGGCTGGGCTGGGGCTGGGGCTGGGCTGGGTCAGGGCTGGGCTAGGGCTGGGGCTGGGGCAGGGGCAGGGGCTGGGGACAGGGCTGGGGGCAGAGGTGGGGCAGGGTTGGGGCCGGGCTGTGGCTGGGCTGAGGCTGGGGCTGGGCTGGGGCAGGGCTGGGGCCGGGCTGGGGCTGGGCTGGGGCAGGGGGCAGGGCTGGGCTAGGGACGAGGGTGGGGCTAGGGCTGGGGCTGGGGCGGGGCTGGGGCTGGGCTGAGGGCAGGGCTAGGCTAGGGGTGGGGCTGGGGCAGGGCTGGGGTAGGGCTGGGGCTGGGGCTGAGCTGGTGCAGGGCTGGGCTAGGGCTGGGGCTGGGGCAGGGGACGGGGCTGGGGACAGGGCTGGGGCCACAGCTGGAGCAGGGCTGGGGCAGGGCTGGTGCTGGGCTGGGGGTGGGTCTGGGCTGGGGCAGGGCTGGGGCAGGGCTGGGCTAGGGCTTGGGCTGGGGCAGGGGCCGGGGCTCGGGACAGGGCTGGGGGCAGGGATGGGAGTGGGGCGGGGCAGGGCTGGGTCCAGGGCAGGGGCTGGGGCTGGACTGGGGCAGGGCTGGGGCCTGGCTGGGGCTGGGCTGAGGGCAGGGCTGGGGTAAGGGCTGGAACCAAGTCTAGGGCAGGGGTGGGGCTGGGTTGGGGCCGGCGCTGAAGCAGGACTGGGCTGGAGGCTCGGCTGTGGCTGGGGCTGGGCTGGAGCAGGGCTGGGTTGGGGCTGGGCTGGGGCTGGGGCTGGGGCCAGGGCTGGGGCTGGGGTTTGGGCCAGGGCTGGGGCTGGGGCTGGGCTGGGTCCAGGGCTGGGGCTGGGTCCAGGGCTGGGGCTGGGCGGTTGCTGGGGCTGGGCTGGGGCAGGGCCGGGGCTGGGGCTGGGCTGGGGCCGAGGGTGGGGCTGGTCTGGGAGTGGGCCTGGGCAGGGGCTGGGGCTGGGGCTGGGGCTGTGCTGGGGGCAGGGATGGGAATGGGTCTGGGCAGGGGCCGGGGCTGGGACGGGGCTGGGGCAGGGCTGGGGCTGGGACAGGGCTGGGGCCGGGGCTGGGGGTCGGGGCTAGGAGCAGGGCTGGGACTAAGGTTGGGGCCGGGGCTGGGGCTGGGCTGGGGCCGAGGGTGGGGCTGGGGCTGGGGCTGGGGCTGAGGGCAGGGCTGGAATAGGGGCTGGGCTGGGGCCAAGGTTGGGGCTGGGGCTGAGGCTGGGCTGGTGCCGAGGGGTGTGGCTGGGGCTGGGGCTGGGGCTGGGGACAGGGCTGGGGGCCAGGCTGGGGCTGGGGGCTGGGCTGGGGTAGGCATGGGGCTGGGGGCAGGGGCCGGGGATGGGGACAGGGCTGGGGCCCGAGCTGGTGTAGGGCTGGGGCCGGTCTGGGGTGGGTTCGGTGCAGGGCTGGGGCAGGGCGGGGGGCTGGCTGAGGGCTGGGCTAGGGCGCTGGACTGGGGGCAGGGATGGGGCTGGGGCTGGGACCGGGCCTGGGCTGGGGCTGGGGCTGGGCAGGGCTAGGGCTGGGGCTGGGCTGGGGCCGAGTCTTGGGGCCGAGTCTGGGGCCGGGGCTGGGTCCGTGGCTGGGGCAGGGCTGGAACTGGGGCTGGGCTGGGGCCAAGATTGGGGCTGGGGCTGGGGCTGGGGCTAGGCTGGGGCAGGGAAGGGGCGGGGGCTGGGTCCAGGGCTGGGGCTGGGCTGTGGCTGGGGCTGGGCTGGGGCAGGGCTGTGGCTGGGGCTTTGGCTGGGTCCAGGGCTGGGGCTGGGCTGTGGCTGGGGCTGGGTCCAGGCCTGGGGCTGGGGCTGGGTCCAGGGCTGGGGCTGGGCTGGGGCAGGGCTGGGGCCGGGGCTGGGTCCAGGGCTGGGGCTGGGCTGGGGCCGGGCTGTGGCTGGGCTGAGGCTGGGGCTGGGCTGAGGCAGGGCTGGGGCCGGGCTGGGGCTGGGCTGGGGCTGGGGGCAGGGCTGGGCTAGGGTTGGGGCTGGGCTGGGGACGAGGGTGGGGCTAGGGCTGGGGCTGGGGCGGGGCTGGGGCTGGGCTGAGGGCAGGGCTAGGCTAGGGGTGGGGCTGGGGCAGGGCTGGGGTAGGGCTGGGGCTGGGGCTGAGCTGGGGCAGGGCTGGGCTAGGGCTGGGGCTGGTGCAGGGCACGGGGCTGGGGACAAGGCTGGGGCCACAGCTGGGGCAGGGCTGGGGCAGGGCTGGTGCTGGGCTGGGGGTGAGTCTGGGCTGGGGCAGGGCTGGGGCAGGGCTGGGGCTGGGGCAGGGCACGGGGCTGGGGACAAGGCTGGGGCCACAGCTGGGGCAGGGCTGGGGCAGGGCTGGTGCTGGGCTGGGGGTGGGTCTGGGCTGGGGCAGGGCTGGGGCAGGGCTGGGGCTGGGGCTGGGGCTGGGGCTGAGGGCAGGGCCGGGGTAAGGGCTGGAACCAAGTCTAGGGCAGGGGTGGGGCTGGGTTGGGGCCGGCGCTGAAGCAGGACTGGGCTGGAGGCTCGGCTGTGGCTGGGGCTGGGCTGGAGCAGGGCCGGGTTGGGGCTGGGCTGGGGCTG
Source organism: Melanerpes formicivorus (assembly GCF_026170545.1). Lineage (NCBI taxonomy): Eukaryota > Metazoa > Chordata > Aves > Piciformes > Picidae > Melanerpes > Melanerpes formicivorus. Next base: position 21,770 of record NW_027144145.1, on the reverse strand, counting down.
GGGCTGGGGCCAGGGCTGGGGCTGGGGTTTGGGCCAGGGCTGGGGCTGGGGCTGGGCTGGGTCCAGGGCTGGGGCTGGGTCCAGGGCTGGGGCTGGGCGGTGGCTGGGGCTGGGCTGGGGCAGGGCCGGGGCTGGGGCTGGGCTGGGGCCGAGGGTGGGGCTGGTCTGGGAGTGGGCCTGGGCAGGGGCTGGGGCTGGGGCTGGGGCTGTGCTGGGGGCAGGGATGGGAATGGGTCTGGGCAGGGGCCGGGGCTGGGACCGGGGCTGGGGCAGGGCTGGGGCTGGGACAGGGCTGGGGCCGGGGCTGGGGTCGGGGCTAGGAGCAGGGCTGGGACTAAGGTTGGGGCCGGGGCTGGGGCTGGGGCTGGGCTGGGGCCGAGGGTGGGGCTGGGGCTGGGGCTGGGGCTGAGGGCAGGGCTGGAATAGGGGCTGGGCTGGGGCCAAGGTTGGGGCTGGGGCTGAGGCTGGGCTGGTGCCGACGGTGTGGCTGGGGCTGGGGCTGGGGACAGGGCTGGGGCCGGGCTGGGGCTGGGGTAGGGGAAGGATGAGGATGGGGCTGGGCTGGGCTGGGGGCAGGGCTGGGGCTGGGGCTGGGGCAGGGGCTGTTGCAGGAGCCAGGGCCGTGGCAGGGCTGGGGCCATGCCTGGGGCTGGGGCTGGGGCAGGGTTGGGGCTGGGCTGGGGCTGGGGCTGGGTCAGGGGCACGGGCCGCGGCTGGGGCAGGGCAGGGTCCGGGCTGGGGCTGGGTTCGGGGCAGGGCTAGGCTGTGGCTTGGGCTGGGCTGGGGCAGGGCTGGGGCTGGGCTGGGCTGGGGCTGGGGCTGGGACAGGGCTGGGTCCAGGTGTGGGCTGGGCTGTGGCTGGGGCTGGGCTGGGGCAGGGCTGGGGCTGGGCTGGGGCTGGGCTGGGGCTGGGGCTGTGGCTGGGTCCAGGGCTGGGGCCGCGGCTGGGGCAGGGCTGGGGCCGGGCTGGGGCTGGGTCCAGGGCAGGGCTAGGCTGTGGCTTGGGCTGGGCTGGGTCTGGGGCTGGGGCTGGGGCTGGGCTGGGGCTGGGGCTGGGACAGGGCTGGGTCCAGGTCTGGGGCTGGGCTGTGGCTGGGGCTGGGCTGTGGCTGGGGCTGGGCTGGGGCAGGGCTGGGGCTGGGCTGGGGATGGGTCCAGGACTGGGGCTGGGCTGTGGCTGGGGCAGGGCTGGGCTAGGGTTGGGGCTGGGCTGGGGACGAGGGTGGGGCTAGGGCTGGGGCTGAGGCGGGGCTGGGGCTGGGCTGGGGCCGGGCTGGCGCTGGGTTCGGGGCAGGGCTAGGCTGTGGCTTGGGCTGGGCTGGGGCAGGGCTGGGGCTGGGCTGGCTGGGGCTGGGGCTGGGACAGGGCTGGGGCTGGGCTGGGCTGGGGCTGGGGCTGGGACAGGGCTGGGTCCAGGTCTGGGGCTGGGCTGTGGCTGGGGCTGGGCTGGGGCAGGGCTGGGGCTGGGCTGGGGCTGGGCTGGGGACAGGGCTGGGTCCAGGTCTGGGGCTGGGCTGGGGCTGGGGCTGGGCTGGGGCAGGGCTGGGGCTGGGCTGGGGCTGGGCTGGGGCTGGGGCTGTGGCTGGGTCCTGGGCTGGGGCCGCAGCTGGGGCAGGGCTGGGGCTGGGCTGGGGCTGGGCTGGGGCTGGGGCTGTGGCTGGGTCCAGGGCTGGGGCCGCAGCTGGGGCAGGGCTGGGGCCGGGCTGGGGCTGGGCTGGGGATGGGTCCAGGACTGGGGCTAGGCTGTGGCTTGGGCTGGGCTGGGGCTGGGGCTGGGGCTGGGGTTGGGCTGGGGCTGGGGCTGGGACAGGGCTGGGTCCAGGTCTGGGGCTGGGCTGGGGCTGGGGCTGGGCTGTGGCTGGGGCTGGGCTGGGGCAGGGCTGGGGCTGGGCTGGGGATGGGTCCAGGTCTGGTGCTGGGCTGTGGCTGGGGCTGGGCTGGGCTAGGGCTGGGGCTGGGCTGGGGCTGAGGGTGGGGCTGGGGCTGGGGCCTGAGGGTAGGGCTGGGCCAGGGCTGGGGCAGGGCTGGGGCTGGGCTGGGACTAGGACTGGGCTGGGGCGGGGACTGGGTTGAGGCTGGGGCTGGGGCTGGGCTGGGGCAGGGCTGGCCTGGGGCAGGGACTGGGGTAGGGCTGGAGCTGGGACTGTGGCCGGGTCTAGGGCAGGGGCTGGTGCTGGGGCTGGGCTGGTGCAGGGGCTGGGGCTGGGGCTGGGGCCGGTTCTGGGGCAGGGCTGGGGCTGGGCTGGGGCTGGGGCTGGGACAGGGCTGGGTCCAGGTCTGGGGCTGGGCTGTGGCTGGGGCTGGGCTGGGGCAGGGCTGGGGCGGGGCTGGGGATGGGTCCAGGTCTGGGGCTGGGCTGTGGCTGGGGCTGGGCTGGGCTAGGGCTGGGGCTGGGCTGGGGCCGAGGGTGGGGCTGGGGCTGGGGCTGGGGCCTGAGGGCAGGGCTGGGCTAGGGCTGGGGCAGGGCTGGGGCTGGGCTGGGACTAGGACTGGGCTGGGGCGGGGACTGGGTCGAGGCTGGGGCTGGGGCTGGGCTGGGGCAGGGCTGGCCTGGGGCAGGGACTGGGGTAGGGCTGGAGCTGGGGCTGTGGCCGGGTCTAGGGCAGGGGCTAGTGCTGGGGCTGGGCTGGGGCAGGGCTGGGGCTGGGGCTGGGGCCGGGGCTGGGGCAGGGCTGGGGCCGGGGCTGGAACCAAGTCTATGGCTGGACTGAGGATGGGGCTGGAGGAGGTTTGGGGCTGGGCTGGGACCGGGACTGGGCTGGGGTAGGGCTGGGGCACGGCTGGGGCTGGGGCTGGGGCTGGAGGCTGGGGCCGGGCAGGGGCTGTGCTAGGGGATGGATGGAGATGGGGCTGGGCTGGGCTGGGGGCAGGGCTGGGGCTGGGGCTGGGGCCGTGCCAGGGGCTGGGGCTGGGGCAGGGTTGGGGCAGGGCTGGGGCTGGGGCTGGGCTGTGGCTGGGGCTGGGCTGTGGCAGGACTGGGGCTGGGCTGGGGCTGGGTCTAGTGCTGGGGCTGGGCTGTGGCTGGGGCTGGGTCCAGGTCTGGGGCTGGGGCTGTGGCTGGGGCTGGGCTGCGGCTGGGGCTGGGTTGGGGCAGGGCTGGGGCTGGGGCTGGGTCCAGGGCTGGGGTTGGGCTGGGGCAGGGCTGGGGCTAGGCTGGGGCTGGGGCTGGGTCCAGGCTTGGGGCTGGGGCTGGGTCCAGGGCTGGGGCTGGGCTGAGGCAGGGCTGGGGCTGGGCTGGGTCCAGGGCTGGGGCTGGGCTGGGTCAGGGCTGGGCTAGGGCTGGGGCAGGGGCAGGGGCTGGGGACAGGGCTGGGGCCACAGGTGGGGCAGGGCTGGGGCCGGGCTGTGGCTGGGCTGGGGCTGGGGCTGGGCTGGGTCAGGGCTGGGCTAGGGCTGGGGCTGGGGCAGGGGCAGGGGCTGGGGACAGGGCTGGGGGCAGAGGTGGGGCAGGGTTGGGGCCGGGCTGTGGCTGGGCTGAGGCTGGGGCTGGGCTGGGGCAGGGCTGGGGCCGGGCTGGGGCTGGGCTGGGGCAGGGGGCAGGGCTGGGCTAGGGACGAGGGTGGGGCTAGGGCTGGGGCTGGGGCGGGGCTGGGGCTGGGCTGAGGGCAGGGCTAGGCTAGGGGTGGGGCTGGGGCAGGGCTGGGGTAGGGCTGGGGCTGGGGCTGAGCTGGTGCAGGGCTGGGCTAGGGCTGGGGCTGGGGCAGGGGACGGGGCTGGGGACAGGGCTGGGGCCACAGCTGGAGCAGGGCTGGGGCAGGGCTGGTGCTGGGCTGGGGGTGGGTCTGGGCTGGGGCAGGGCTGGGGCAGGGCTGGGCTAGGGCTTGGGCTGGGGCAGGGGCCGGGGCTCGGGACAGGGCTGGGGGCAGGGATGGGAGTGGGGCGGGGCAGGGCTGGGTCCAGGGCAGGGGCTGGGGCTGGACTGGGGCAGGGCTGGGGCCTGGCTGGGGCTGGGCTGAGGGCAGGGCTGGGGTAAGGGCTGGAACCAAGTCTAGGGCAGGGGTGGGGCTGGGTTGGGGCCGGCGCTGAAGCAGGACTGGGCTGGAGGCTCGGCTGTGGCTGGGGCTGGGCTGGAGCAGGGCTGGGTTGGGGCTGGGCTGGGGCTGGGGCTGGGGCCAGGGCTGGGGCTGGGGTTTGGGCCAGGGCTGGGGCTGGGGCTGGGCTGGGTCCAGGGCTGGGGCTGGGTCCAGGGCTGGGGCTGGGCGGTTGCTGGGGCTGGGCTGGGGCAGGGCCGGGGCTGGGGCTGGGCTGGGGCCGAGGGTGGGGCTGGTCTGGGAGTGGGCCTGGGCAGGGGCTGGGGCTGGGGCTGGGGCTGTGCTGGGGGCAGGGATGGGAATGGGTCTGGGCAGGGGCCGGGGCTGGGACCGGGGCTGGGGCAGGGCTGGGGCTGGGACAGGGCTGGGGCCGGGGCTGGGGTCGGGGCTAGGAGCAGGGCTGGGACTAAGGTTGGGGCCGGGGCTGGGGCTGGGCTGGGGCCGAGGGTGGGGCTGGGGCTGGGGCTGGGGCTGAGGGCAGGGCTGGAATAGGGGCTGGGCTGGGGCCAAGGTTGGGGCTGGGGCTGAGGCTGGGCTGGTGCCGAGGGTGTGGCTGGGGCTGGGGCTGGGGCTGGGGACAGGGCTGGGGCCAGGCTGGGGCTGGGGCTGGGCTGGGGTAGGCATGGGGCGGGGGCAGGGGCCGGGGATGGGGACAGGGCTGGGGCCCGAGCTGGTGTAGGGCTGGGGCCGGTCTGGGGTGGGTTCGGTGCAGGGCTGGGGCAGGGCGGGGGCTGGCTGAGGGCTGGGCTAGGGCTGGACTGGGGGCAGGGATGGGGCTGGGGCTGGGACCGGGCCTGGGCTGGGGCTGGGGCTGGGCAGGGCTAGGGCTGGGGCTGGGCTGGGGCCGAGTCTGGGGCCGAGTCTGGGGCCGGGGCTGGGTCCGTGGCTGGGGCAGGGCTGGAACTGGGGCTGGGCTGGGGCCAAGATTGGGGCTGGGGCTGGGGCTGGGGCTAGGCTGGGGCAGGGAAGGGGCGGGGGCTGGGTCCAGGGCTGGGGCTGGGCTGTGGCTGGGGCTGGGCTGGGGCAGGGCTGTGGCTGGGGCTTTGGCTGGGTCCAGGGCTGGGGCTGGGCTGTGGCTGGGGCTGGGTCCAGGCCTGGGGCTGGGGCTGGGTCCAGGGCTGGGGCTGGGCTGGGGCAGGGCTGGGGCCGGGGCTGGGTCCAGGGCTGGGGCTGGGCTGGGACCGGGCTGTGGCTGGGCTGAGGCTGGGGCTGGGCTGGGGCAGGGCTGGGGCCGGGCTGGGGCTGGGCTGGGGCTGGGGGCAGGGCTGGGCTAGAGTTGGGGCTGGGCTGGGGACGAGGGTGGGGCTAGGACTGGGGCTGGGGCGGGGCTGGGGCTGGGCTGAGGGCAGGGCTAGGCTAGGGGTGGGGCTGGGGCAGGGCTGGGGTAGGGCTGGGGCTGGGGCTGAGCTGGGGCAGGGCTGGGGCCGGGCTGTGGCTGGGCTGAGGCTGGGGCTGGGCTGGGGCAGGGCTGGGGCCGGGCTGGGGCTGGGCTGGGGCTGGGGGCAGGGCTGGGCTAGGGTTGGGGCTGGGCTGGGGACGAGGGTGGGGCTAGGGCTGGGGCTGGGGCGGGGCTGGGGCTGGGCTGAGGGCAGGGCTAGGCTAGGGGTGGGGCTGGGGCAGGGCTGGGGTAGGGCTGGGGCTGGGGCTGAGCTGGGGCAGGGCTGGGCTAGGGCTGGGGCTGGTGCAGGGCACGGGGCTGGGGACAAGGCTGGGGCCACAGCTGGGGCAGGGCTGGGGCAGGGCTGGTGCTGGGCTGGGGGTGAGTCTGGGCTGGGGCAGGGCTGGGGCAGGGCTGGGGCTGGGGCAGGGCACGGGGCTGGGGACAAGGCTGGGGCCACAGCTGGGGCAGGGCTGGGGCAGGGCTGGTGCTGGGCTGGGGGTGGGTCTGGGCTGGGGCAGGGCTGGGGCAGGGCTGGGGCTGGGGCTGGGGCTGGGGCTGAGGGCAGGGCCGGGGTAAGGGCTGGAACCAAGTCTAGGGCAGGGGTGGGGCTGGGTTGGGGCCGGCGCTGAAGCAGGACTGGGCTGGAGGCTCGGCTGTGGCTGGGGCTGGGCTGGAGCAGGGCCGGGTTGGGGCTGGGCTGGGGCTGGGGCTGGGGCCAGGGCTGGGGCTGGGGTTTGGGCCAGGGCTGGGGCTGGGGCTGGGCTGGGTCCAGGGCTGGGGCTGGGTCCAGGGCTGGGGCTGGGCGGTGGCTGGGGCTGGGCTGGGGCAGGGCCGGGGCTGGGGCTGGGCTGGGGCCGAGGGTGGGGCTGGTCTGGGAGTGGGCCTGGGCAGGGGCTGGGGCTGGGGCTGGGGCTGTGCTGGGGGCAGGGATGGGAATGGGTCTGGGCAGGGGCCGGGGCTGGGACCGGGGCTGGGGCAGGGCTGGGGCTGGGACAGGGCTGGGGCCGGGGCTGGGGTCGGGGCTAGGAGCAGGGCTGGGACTAAGGTTGGGGCCGGGGCTGGGGCTGGGGCTGGGCTGGGGCCGAGGGTGGGGCTGGGGCTGGGGCTGGGGCTGAGGGCAGGGCTGGAATAGGGGCTGGGCTGGGGCCAAGGTTGGGGCTGGGGCTGAGGCTGGGCTGGTGCCGACGGTGTGGCTGGGGCTGGGGCTGGGGACAGGGCTGGGGCCGGGCTGGGGCTGGGGTAGGGGAAGGATGAGGATGGGGCTGGGCTGGGCTGGGGGCAGGGCTGGGGCTGGGGCTGGGGCAGGGGCTGTTGCAGGAGCCAGGGCCGTGGCAGGGCTGGGGCCATGCCTGGGGCTGGGGCTGGGGCAGGGTTGGGGCTGGGCTGGGGCTGGGGCTGGGTCAGGGGCACGGGCCGCGGCTGGGGCAGGGCAGGGTCCGGGCTGGGGCTGGGTTCGGGGCAGGGCTAGGCTGTGGCTTGGGCTGGGCTGGGGCAGGGCTGGGGCTGGGCTGGGCTGGGGCTGGGGCTGGGACAGGGCTGGGTCCAGGTCTGGGCTGGGCTGTGGCTGGGGCTGGGCTGGGGCAGGGCTGGGGCTGGGCTGGGGCTGGGCTGGGGCTGGGGCTGTGGCTGGGTCCAGGGCTGGGGCCGCGGCTGGGGCAGGGCTGGGGCCGGGCTGGGGCTGGGTCCAGGGCAGGGCTAGGCTGTGGCTTGGGCTGGGCTGGGTCTGGGGCTGGGGCTGGGGCTGGGCTGGGGCTGGGGCTGGGACAGGGCTGGGTCCAGGTCTGGGGCTGGGCTGTGGCTGGGGCTGGGCTGTGGCTGGGGCTGGGCTGGGGCAGGGCTGGGGCTGGGCTGGGGATGGGTCCAGGACTGGGGCTGGGCTGTGGCTGGGGCAGGGCTGGGCTAGGGTTGGGGCTGGGCTGGGGACGAGGGTGGGGCTAGGGCTGGGGCTGAGGCGGGGCTGGGGCTGGGCTGGGGCCGGGCTGGCGCTGGGTTCGGGGCAGGGCTAGGCTGTGGCTTGGGCTGGGCTGGGGCAGGGCTGGGGCTGGGCTGGCTGGGGCTGGGGCTGGGACAGGGCTGGGGCTGGGCTGGGCTGGGGCTGGGGCTGGGACAGGGCTGGGTCCAGGTCTGGGGCTGGGCTGTGGCTGGGGCTGGGCTGGGGCAGGGCTGGGGCTGGGCTGGGGCTGGGCTGGGGCTGGGACAGGGCTGGGTCCAGGTCTGGGGCTGGGCTGGGGCTGGGGCTGGGCTGGGGCAGGGCTGGGGCTGGGCTGGGGCTGGGCTGGGGCTGGGGCTGTGGCTGGGTCCTGGGCTGGGGCCGCAGCTGGGGCAGGGCTGGGGCTGGGCTGGGGCTGGGCTGGGGCTGGGGCTGTGGCTGGGTCCAGGGCTGGGGCCGCAGCTGGGGCAGGGCTGGGGCCGGGCTGGGGCTGGGCTGGGGATGGGTCCAGGACTGGGGCTAGGCTGTGGCTTGGGCTGGGCTGGGGCTGGGGCTGGGGCTGGGGTTGGGCTGGGGCTGGGGCTGGGACAGGGCTGGGTCCAGGTCTGGGGCTGGGCTGGGGCTGGGGCTGGGCTGTGGCTGGGGCTGGGCTGGGGCAGGGCTGGGGCTGGGCTGGGGATGGGTCCAGGTCTGGTGCTGGGCTGTGGCTGGGGCTGGGCTGGGCTAGGGCTGGGGCTGGGCTGGGGCTGAGGGTGGGGCTGGGGCTGGGGCCTGAGGGTAGGGCTGGGCCAGGGCTGGGGCAGGGCTGGGGCTGGGCTGGGACTAGGACTGGGCTGGGGCGGGGACTGGGTTGAGGCTGGGGCTGGGGCTGGGCTGGGGCAGGGCTGGCCTGGGGCAGGGACTGGGGTAGGGCTGGAGCTGGGACTGTGGCCGGGTCTAGGGCAGGGGCTGGTGCTGGGGCTGGGCTGGTGCAGGGCTGGGGCTGGGGCTGGGGCCGGGGCTGGGGCAGGGCTGGGGCCGGGGCTGGGTCCAGGGCTGTGGCTCGGGCTGGGTCCAGGCCTGGGGCTGGGGCTGGGTCCAGGGCTGGGGCTGGGCTGGGGCAGGGCTGGGGCCGGGGCTGGGTCAAGGGCTGGGGCTTGGCTGGGGCAGGGCTGGGGCCGGGGCTGGGGCAGGGCTGGGGCTGGGGCTGGAACCAAGTCTATGGCTGGGCTGGGGATGGGGCTGAGGCCGGGGCTGGGGCTGGGGCAGGGCTGGGGCTGGGGCTGGGGCCGGGGCTGGGGCAGGGCTGGGGCCGGGGCTGGGTCCAGGGCTGTGGCTCGGGCTGGGTCCAGGCCTGGGGCTGGGGCTGGGTCAAGGGCTGGGGCTTGGCTGGGGCAGGGCTGGGGCCGGGGCTGGGTCAAGGGCTGGGGCTTGGCTGGGGCAGGGCTGGGGCCGGGGCTGGGGCAGGGCTGGGGCTGGGGCTGGAACCAAGTCTATGGCTGGGCTGGGGATGGGGCTGAGGCCGGGGCTGGGGCCGGGGCTGTGGCTGGGGCTGGGTCTCGGGCAGGGCTGGGGCCGGGTCTGGGGCAGGGCTGGGGCTGGGCTGGGGCTGGGGCTGGGGCTGGGCTGGGGCTGGGGCTGGGACAGGGCTGGGTCCAGGTCTGGGGCTGGGCTGTGGCTGGGGCTGGGCTGTGGCTGGGGCTGGGCTGGGGCAGGGCTGGGGCTGGGCTGGGGATGGGTCCAGGTCTGGGGCTGGGCTGTGGCTGGGGCTGGGCTGGGCTAGGGCTGGGGCTGGGCTGGGGCCGAGGGTGGGGCTGGGGCTGGGGCCTGAGGGCAGGGCTGGGCTAGGGCTGGGGCAGGGCTGGGGCTGGGCTGGGACTAGGACTGGGCTGGGGCGGGGACTGGGTCGAGGCTGGGGCTGGGGCTGGGCTGGGGCAGGGCTGGCCTGGGGCAGGGCTGGGGCTGGGCTGGGGCTGGGGCTGGGCTGGGGCAGGGCTGGGGCTGGGCTGGGGCCGGGCTGGGGCTGGGTTCGGGGCAGGGCTAGGCTGTGGCTTGGGCTGGGCTGGGGCTGGGGCTGGGGCTGGGGCTGGGCTGGGGCTGGGGCTGGGACAGGGCTGGGTCCAGGTCTGGGGCTGGGCTGTGGCTGGGGCTGGGCTGTGGCTGGGGCTGGGCTGTGGCAGGGCTGGGGCTGGGCTGGGGATGGGTCCAGGTCTGGGGCTGGGCTGTGGCTGGGGCTGGGCTGGGCTAGGGCTGGGGCTGGCCTGGGGCCGAGGGTGGGGCTGGGGCTGGGGCCTGAGGGCAGGGCTGGGCTAGGGCTGGGGCAGGGCTGGGGCTGGGCTGGGACTAGGACTGGGCTGGGGCGGGGACTGGGTCGAGGCTGGGGCTGGGGCTGGGTCCAGGGCTGGGGCTGGGCTGGGGCAGGGCTGGGGCCGGGGCTGGGTCCAGGGGTGGGGCTGGGGCTGGGGCCGGGGCTGGGGCAGGGCTGGGGCTGGGGCTGGAACCAAGTCTATGGCTGGGCTGGGGAGGGGGCTGGGGCCGGGGCTGGGGCTGGGGCTGGGTCTCGGGCAGGGCTGGGGCCGGGTCTGGGGCAGGGCTGGGGCTGGGCTGGGGCTGGGGCTGGGCTGAGGGCAGGGCTTGGGCAGGGCTGGGGCCGGGGCTGGGCTGGGTCTGGGCTGGGGCAGGGCTGGGGCTGGGGCTGGAACCAAGTCTATGGCTGGACTGAGGATGGGGCTGGAGGAGGTTTGGGGCTGGGCTGGGACCGGGACTGGGCTGGGGTAGGGCTGGGGCACGGCTGGGGCTGGGCCTGGGGCTGGGGGCTGGGGCTGGAGTCTGGGGCCGAGCAGGGGCTGTGCTAGGGGACGGATGGAGATGGGGCTGGGCTGGGCTGGGGGCAGGCCTGGGGCTGGGGCTGGGGCTGGGGCCGTGCCAGGGGCTGGGGCTGGGGCAGGGTTGGGGCTGGGGCTGGGCTGTGGCTGGGGCTGGGCTGTGGCAGGACTGGGGCTGGGCTGGGGCTGGGTCTAGTGCTGGGGCTGGGCTGTGGCTGGGGCTGGCTGGGGCAGGGCTGGGGCTGGGGCTGGGACAGGGCTGGGTCCAGGTCTGGGGCTGGGGCTGTGGCTGGGGCTGGGCTGCGGCTGGGGCTGGGCTGGGGCAGGGCTGGGGCTGGGGCTGGGTCCAGGGCTGGGGTTGGGCTGGGTCAGGGCTGGGGCTAGGCTGGGGCTGGGGCTGGGTCCAGGCCTGGGGCTGGGGCTGGGTCCAGGGCTGGGGCTGGGCTGTGGCAGGGCTGGGGCCGGGGCTGGGTCCAGGGCTGGGGCTGGGCTGGGTCAGGGCTGTTCTAGGGCTGGGGCTGGGGCAGGGGCAGGGGCTGGGGACAGGGCTGGGGCCACAGGTGGGGCAGGGCTGGGGCCGGGGCTGGGGCAGGGCTGGGGCTGGGACAGGGCTGGGGCCGGGGCTGGGGTCGGGGCTAGGAGCAGGGCTGGGACTAAGGTTGGGGCCGGGGCTGGGGCTGGGCTGGGGCCGAGGGTGGGGCTGGGGCTGGGGCTGGGGCTGAGGGCAGGGCTGGAATAGGGGCTGGGCTGGGGCCAAGGTTGGGGCTGGGGCTGAGGCTGGGCTGGTGCCGAGGGTGTGGCTCGGGCTGGGGCTGGGGACAGGGCTGGGGCCAGGCTGGGGCTGGGGCTGGGCTGGGGTAGGCATGGGGCGGGGGCAGGGGCCGGGGATGGGGACAGGGCTGGGGCCCGAGCTGGTGTAGGGCTGGGGCCGGTCTGGGGTGGGTTCGGTGCAGGGCTGGGGCAGGGCGGGGGCTGGCTGAGGGCTGGGCTAGGGCTGGACTGGGGGCAGGGATGGGGCTGGGGCTGGGACCGGGCCTGGGCTGGGGCTGGGGCTGGGCGGGCTAGGGCTGGGGCTGGGCTGGGGCCGAGTCTGGGGCCGAGTCTGGGGCCGGGGGCTGGGTCCGTGGCTGGGGCAGGGCTGGACTGGGGCTGGGCTGGGGCCAAGATTGGGGCTGGGGCTGGGGCTGGGGCTAGGCTGGGGCAGGGAAGGGGCGGGGGCTGGGTCCAGGGCTGGGGCTGGGCTGTGGCTGGGGCTGGGCTGGGGCAGGGCTGTGGCTGGGGCTGTGGCTGGGTCCAGGGCTGGGGCTGGGCTGTGGCTGGGGCTGGGTCCAGGCCTGGGGCTGGGGCTGGGTCCAGGGCTGGGGCTGGGCTGGGGCAGGGCTGGGGCCGGGGCTGGTCCAGGGCTGGGGCTGGGCTGGGACCCGGGCTGGGGCCGGGGCTGGGGCTGGGCTGGGGCTGGGGGCAGGGCTGGGCTAGGGTTGGGGCTGGGCTGGGGACGAGGGTGGGGCTAGGACTGGGGCTGGGGCGGGGCTGGGGCTGGGCTGAGGGCAGGGCTAGGCTAGGGGCTGGGCTGGGGCAGGGCTGGGGTAGGGCTGGGGCTGGGGCTGAGCTGGGGCAGGGCTGGGGCCGGGCTGTGGCTGGGCTGGGGCTGGGGCTGGGCTGGGGCAGGGCTGGGGCCGGGCTGGGGCTGGGCTGGGGCTGGGGGCAGGGCTGGGCTAGGGTTGGGGCTGGGCTGGGGACGAGGGTGGGGCTAGGGCTTGGGGCTGGGGGCGGGGCTGGGGCTGGGCTGAGGGCAGGGCTAGGCTAGGGGGTGGGGCTGGGGCAGGGCTGGGGTAGGGCTGGGGCTGGGGCTGAGCTGGGGCAGGGCTGGGCTAGGGCTGGGGCTGGTGCAGGGCACGGGGCTGGGGACAAGGCAGGGGCCACAGCTGGGGCAGGGCTGGGGCAGGGGCTGGTGCTGGGCTGGGGGTGGGTCTGGGCTGGGGCAGGGCTGGGGCAGGGCTGGGGCTGGGGCTGGGGCTGGGGCTTGAGGGCAGGGCTGGGGTAAGGGCTGGAACCAAGTCTAGGGCAGGGGTGGGGCTGGGTTGGGGCCGGCGCTGAAGCAGGACTGGGCTGGAGGCTCGGCTGTGGCTGGGGCTGGGCTGGAGCAGGGCCGGGTTGGGGCTGGGCTGGGGCTGGGGCTGGGCCAGGGCTGGGGCTGGGGTTTGGGCCAGGGCTGGGGCTGGGGCTGGGCTGGGTCCAGGGCTGGGGCTGGGTCCAGGGCTGGGGCTGGGCGGTGGCTGGGGCTGGGCTGGGGCAGGGCCGGGGCTGGGGCTGGGCTGGGGGCCGAGGGTGGGGCTGGTCTGGGAGTGGGCCTGGGCAGGGGCTGGGGCTGGGGCTGGGGCTGTGCTGGGGGCAGGGATGGGAATGGGTCTGGGCAGGGGCCGGGGCTGGGACCGGGGCTGGGGCAGGGCTGGGGCTGGGACAGGGCTGGGGCCGGGGCTGGGGTCGGGGCTAGGAGCAGGGCTGGGACTAAGGTTGGGGCCGGGGGTGGGGCTGGGGCTGGGCTGGGGCCGAGGGTGGGGCTGGGGCTGGGGCTGGGGGCTGAGGGCAGGGCTGGAATAGGGGCTGGGCTGGGGCCAAGGTTGGGGCTGGGGCTGAGGCTGGGCTGGTGCCGACGGTGTGGCTGGGGCTGGGGCTGGGGACAGGGCTGGGGCCGGGCTGGGGCTGGGGTAGGGGAAGGATGAGGATGGGGCTGGGCTGGGCTGGGGGCAGGGCTGGGGCTGGGGCTGGGGCAGGGGCTGTTGCAGGAGCCAGGGCCGTGGCAGGGCTGGGCCATGCCTGGGGCTGGGGCTGGGGCAGGGTTGGGGCTGGGCTGGGGCTGGGGCTGGGTCAGGGGCACGGGCCGCGGCTGGGGCAGGGCAGGGTCCGGGCTGGGGCTGGGTTCGGGGCAGGGCTAGGCTGTGGCTTGGGCTGGGCTGGGGCAGGCTGGGGCTGGGCTGGGCTGGGGCTGGGGCTGGGACAGGGCTGGGTCCAGGTCTGGGCTGGGCTGTGGCTGGGGCTGGGCTGGGGCAGGGCTGGGGCTGGGCTGGGGCTGGGCTGGGGCTGGGGCTGTGGCTGGGTCCAGGGCTGGGGCCGCGGCTGGGGCAGGGCTGGGGCCGGGCTGGGGCTGGGGTTCGGGGCAGGGCTAGGCTGTGGCTTGGGCTGGGCTGGGTCTGGGGCTGGGGCTGGGGCTGGGCTGTGGCAGGACTGGGGCTGGGCTGGGGCTGGGGCTGGGCTGGGGCTGGGGCTGGGCTGTGGCAGGACTGGGGCTGGGCTGGGGCTGGGTCTAGTGCTGGGGCAGGGCTGTGGCTGGGGCTGGGCTGCGGCAGGGCTGGGGCTGGGGCTGTGGCTGTGGCTGGGTCCAGGTCTGGGGCTGGGGCTGTGGCTGGGGCTGGGCTGCGGCTGGGGCTGGGATGGGGCAGGGCTGGGGCTGGGGCTGGGTCCAGGGCTGGGGTTGGGCTGGGTCCAGGGCTGGGGCTGGGCTGAGGCAGGGCTGGGGCCGGGGCTGGGTCCAGGGCTGGGGCTGGGCTGGGTCAGGGCTCGGCTTAGGGCTGGGGCAGGGGCAGGGGCTGGGGACAGGGCTGGGGCCACAGGTGGGGCAGGGCTGGGGCCGGGCTGTGGCTGGGCTGGGGCTGGGGCTGGGCTGGGGCAGGGCTGGGGCTGGGCTGGGGATGGGTCCAGGTCTGGGGCTGGGCTGTGGCTGGAGCTGGGCTGGGCTAGGGCTGGGGCTGGGCTGGGGGCCGAGGGTGGGGCTGGGGCTGGGGCCTGAGGGTAGGGCTGGGCTAGGGCTGAGGCAGGGCTGGGGCTGGGCTGGGACTAGGACTGGGCTGGGGCGGGGGACTGGGTTGAGGCTGGGGCCGGGGCTGGGCTGGGGCAGGGCTGGCCTGGGGCAGGGACTGGGGTAGGGCTGGAGCTGGGACTGTGGCCGGGTCTAGGGCAGGGGCTGGTGCTGGGGGCTGGGCTGGGGCAGGGGCTGGGGCTGGGGCTGGGGCCGGGGCTGGGGCAGGGCTGGGGCCGGGGCTGGGTCCAGGGCTGTGGCTGGGGCTGGGTCCAGGCCTGGGGCTGGGGCTGGGTCCAGGGCTGGGGCAGGGCTGGGGCTGGGCTGGGGCTGGGGCTGGGTCCAGGGTTGGGCTGGGTCTGGGGCTGGGGCAGAACTGGGGCCAGGCTGAGGCTGGGGCTGGGCTGAGGGCAGGGCTGGGGCAGGGCTGGGGCTGGGGCAGGGCAGTGGCTGGGGATGAGGCTGGGGTGGGGCTGGGGCTGGGGCTGGGTCCAGGGTTGGGCTGGGTCTGGGGCTGGGGCAGAACTGGGACGGGCTGGGGCTGGGGCTGGGCTGAGGGCAGGGCTGGAGCAGGGCTGGGAATGGGGGCTGGGCTGGGGCTGGGTCCAGGGTAGGGCTGGGGCTGGGCTGGGGGCAGGGCTGGGGCTGGGTGGTGGCTGGGGCTGGGCTGGGTCTGGGCTGGGGCTGGGACTGGGTCCAGGGCAGGGGCTGGACTGGGTCTGGGCCTAGGCTGGGGCAGGGCTGGGGCTGGGGCTGGGCTGGGGGCTGGGGCTGGGTCCAGGGTTGGGCTGGGTCTGGGGCTGGGGCAGATCTGGGGCTGAGGGTGGGGCTGGGGCTGGGCTGGGCCTGAGGGTGGGGCTGGGGCTGGGCTAGGGCTGGGCTAGAGCTGGGCTGGGACTGGGGCTGGGCTGGGGCTGGGCTGGGCCTGGGGCTGGGGCTGGGCCAGTGCTTGGGCTGGGGCAGGGGCTGGGCTGGGGCCGAGTGTGGGGCTGGCCCTAGGGCTGAGGGCAGGGCTGGGTCCAGGGCTGTGGCTGGGCTGGGGCTGGAGCTGGGCTGGGCCTGGGCTGGGGCTGGGCTGTGGCTGGGGCTGGGGCTGGGCTGGGCCTGGGGCTGGGGCTGGGCCAGTGCTTGGGCTGGGGCAGGGGCTGGGCTGCGGCCGAGTGTGGGGCTGGGGCTGGGGCTGAGGGCAGGGCTGGGCTAGGGCTGGGGCAGGGGTGGGGCAGGGCAGGGCAGGGGCTGTGGCTGGGCTGTGGCTGAAGCTGGGCTGGGGGCCGGGGATGGGGCCGGGGGTGGGGCTGGGGCTGGGGCTGGGGCCGGGACTGGGACAGGGCTGGGGGCTGGGGCTGGGTCCAGGGCTGGGGCAGGGCTGGGGCTGGGGCTGGGCTGGGGCTGGGGCTGGGTCCAGGGTTGGGCTGGGTCTGGGGCTGGGACAGAACTGGGGCCAGGCTGGGGCTGGGGCTGGGCTGAGGGCAGGGCTGGGGCAGGGCTGGGGCTGGGACAGGGCTGTGGCTGGGGATGAGGCTGGGGTGGGGCTGGGGCTGGGGCTGGGTCCAGGGCAGGGGCTGGGCTGGGGCTGGGGCTAGGCTGGGGCAGGGCTGGGGCTGGGGCTGGGCTGGGGCTGGGGCTGGGTCCAGGGTTGGGCTGGGTCTGGGGCTGGGGCAGAACTGGGGCCGGGCTGGGGCTGGGGCTGGGGCTGAGGGCAGGGCTGGAGCAGGGCTGGGAATGGGGCTGGGCTGGGGCTGGGTCCAGGGTAGGGCTGGGGCTGGGCTGGGGGCAGGGCTGGGGCTGGGTGGTGGCTGGGGGCTGGGCTGGGTCTGGGCTGGGGGCTGGGACTGGGTCCAGGGCAGGGGCTGGACTGGGTCTGGGCCTAGGCTGGGGCAGGGGGTGGGGCTGGGGCTGGGCTGGGGCTGGGGCTGGGTCCAGGGTTGGGCTGGGTCTGGGGCTGGGGCAGAAATGGGTCTGAGGGTGGGGCTGGGTGGTGGCTGGGCCTGAGGGTGGGGCTGGGGCTGGGCTAGGGCTGGGCTAGAGCTGGGCTGGGGCTGGGGCTGGGCTGGGGCTGGGCTGGGCCTGGGGCTGGGGCTGGGCCAGTGCTTGGGCTGGGGCAGGGGCTGGGCTGGGGCCGAGTGTGGGGCTGGGGCTGGGGCTGAGGCCAGGGCTGGGTCCAGGGCTGTGGCTGGGCTGGGGCTGGAGCTGGGCTGGGCCTGAGGGTGGGGCTGGGGCTGGGCTAGGGCTGGGCTAGAGCTGGGCTGGGGCTGGGCCTGGGCTGGGGCTGGGCTGTGGCTGGGGCTGGGGCTGGGCTGGGTCTGGGTCTGGGGCTGGGCCAGTGCTTAGGCTGGGGCAGGGGCTGGGCTGCGGCCAAGTGTGGGGCTGGGGCTGGGGCTGAGGGCAGGGCTGGGCTAGGGCTGGGGCAGGGCTGGGGCAGGGCAGGGGCAGGGGCTGTGGCTGGGCTGTGGCTGAAGCTGGGCTGGGGCCGGGGATGGGGCCGGGGGTGGGGCTGGGGCTGGGGCTGGGGCCGGGACTGGGACAGGGCTGGGGCTGGGGCTGGGTCCCAGGGCTGGGGCAGGGCGGTGGCTGGGGCTGGGCTGGGGCAGGGCTTTGGCTGGGGCTGGAGTTGGGCTGGGCAGGGCTGAAGCTGGGCTAGGGCAGGGCTGGGGCTGGGTCTGGGCTGGGGCTGGGTCCAGGGCTGTGGCTGGGCTGTGGCTGGAGCTGGGCTGGGACTGAGGGTGGGGCTGGGAATGGGCTAGGGCTGGGCTGTGGCTGTGGCTGTGGCTGGGCTGGGGCTGGGACCAGGGCAGGGGCTGGGTCCAGGGCAGGGGCAGGGCTGGGGCAGGGGCTGGGCCATGGCAGGGCTGGGGCTGGGGCAGGGCTGTGGCTGGGGATGAGGCTGGGGTGGGGCTGGGGCTGGGTCCAGGGCAGGGGCTGGGCTGGGGCTGGGGCTGGGGCTAGGCTGGGGCAGGGCTGGGGCTGGGGCTGGGCTGGGGCTGGGGCTGGGTCCAGGGTTGGGCTGGTTCTGGGGCTGGGGCAGAACTGGGGCCAGGCTGGGGCTGGGGCTGGGCTTTGGCTGAGGCTGGAGTTGGGCTGGGGCAGGGCTGGGGCTGGGCTAGGGCAGGGCTGGGGCAAGGCTGGGGCTGGGGCTGGGCTGGGGCTGGGTCCAGGGCTGTGGCTGGGCTGGGGCTGGAGCTGGGCTGGGGCTGAGGGTGGGGCTGGGGCTGGGCTAGGGCTGGGCTAGAGCTGGGCTGCGGCTGGGGCTGGGCTGGGGCTGGGCTGGGGCTGGGGCTGGGCCAGTGCTTGGGCTGGGGCAGGGGCTGGGCTGGGGCCGAGTGTGGGGCTGGGGCTGGGGCTGAGGGCAGGGCTGGGCTAGGGCTGGGGCAGGGCTGGGGCAGGTTCCGGGGCTGGGGCAGGGCTGGGGCTAGAGCTGGGGCAGGTCTGGGGTCCGGCCTGGGGCTGCGTTCGGTTCAGAGCTGGGGCTGGGGCAGGGCTGGGCTGGGGCAGGGCTGGACCTGGGCTGTGGATGAGGCTGGAGTGGGGCTGGTGCTGGGTCCAGGGTAGGGGGCTGGGGTGGGGATGGGGCTGGGCTGGGGATGGGCCTAGGCTGGGGCAGGGCTGGGGCTGGGCTGGGACTGGGCTGCGACCAGGACTGGGCTGGGGCAGGAACTGGGGCAGGGCTGGGGCTGGGGCTGGGGCTGGGGCTGGGGCCGGGCTAGGGCTGGGCTGGGGGCAAAGATGGGGCTGGGGCTGGGGCTGGGCCAGCGCTTGGTCTGGGCTCGACCGGGGCTGGGCTGGGGTAGGGCTGGCACAGGGCTGGGGCTGTGGCTGGGTCTGGGGCGGGGACTGGGGCAGGGCTGGAACTGGGGCTGGGCTGGGTCCAAGGTTGGGGCTGGGGCTGGGCTGGTGGCGAGGGTGCGGCTGGGGGTGGGGCTGGTGCTGGGGCTGCGGACAGGGCTGCGTCTAGGGCTGTGGCTGGGGCTAGAGATAGGGCTGGGGCCAGGCTGGATCTGGGGCTGGGCTGAGGGTAGGGTTGGGCTGAGGGCAGGGCTGGGGCTGGGGCTGGGGTTGGGCTGGGGCTGGGTCTGGGGCTGGGCAGGGCTGGGGCTGGGCATGGACCGGGACTGGGCAGGGGTAGGGCCAGGGCTGGGGGCTGGGCTGGGGCTGGGGTTGGGCTGGGGCTGGGGCTGGGGCTGCGACTGGGACTGGGTCCAGGGCTGGGGCTGGGCTGTGGCTGTGGCTGGGCTGGGGCTGGGCTGGGGCTGGGGCTGGGGGCTGTGACTGGGCTGGGGCTGTGGCTGGGGCTGGGCTGGGGCTGGGTCCAGGGCAGGGGCTGGGCTGGGGCTGGGTCAAGGGGCAGGGGCTGGGCTGGGGCTGGGGCTGGGCTGGGGCAGGGCTGGGGCAGGGGCTGGGCTGGGGCCGAGGGTGGGGCTGGGGCTGGGACTGGGGCTGAGGGCAGGGCTGGGCTAGAGCTGGGGCTGGGGCAGGGGCCGCGGCTGGGGACAGGG
This sequence comes from Melanerpes formicivorus, assembly GCF_026170545.1. Classification (NCBI taxonomy): domain Eukaryota; kingdom Metazoa; phylum Chordata; class Aves; order Piciformes; family Picidae; genus Melanerpes; species Melanerpes formicivorus. The sequence continues at coordinate 3,335 of NW_027144145.1, read as the reverse complement.
CTGGGGCCAGAGCTGGGGCAGGGCTGGGGCCGGGCTGGGGCTGGGTTCGGTGCAGGGCTGGGGCTGGGCAGGGGGAGGGCTGGGGCAGGGCTGGGCTACGGCTGGGCTGGGACCGGGGATGGGTCCGGGGGTGGGGCTGGGGCTGGGGCAGGGCTCGGGCTGGGCTGGGGATGAGGCTGGGGTGGGGCTGGGTCCAGGGCTGGTGCTGGGCTGGGGCTGGGACTGGGGCAGGGCTAGGGCTGAGCTGGGGGCAAGGATGGGGTTTGGGCTGGGGCTGGGCCAGGGCTTGGGCTGGGCTGGGACTGGGGCTGGGGCTGGGGTAGGGCTGGGTCTGGGACTAGGCCTGGGGCTGGGCTGGGGCCGAGTCTGGGGCCGGGGCTGGGGCAGGGCTGGAACTGGGGCTGGGCTGGGGCCAAGGTTGGGGCTGGGGCTGGGCCTGGGGCTGCGGACAGGGCTGGGGCTAGGGCTGAGGTAGGGGTAGGGCTGGGGCTGGATTGGGGCCAGGGCTGGGGCAGGACTAGGCTTGAGGCTGGGCCTTGGGCTGGGGCTGGCTTGGCGCAGGGCTGGGGCTGGTGCTGGAGCCAGGGTTGGGGGCAGGAGCCAGGGCTGGGGCAGGGCTGAGGTAAGGCCTGGGGCTGCGGCTGGGGCAGGGCTGGGGCTAGGCTGGGGCTGGGCCTGGACCGGGGCAAGGCTGGGCAGAGGCTGGGGCTGGGGCTGAGGGCAGGGCTGGGGCCGGGGATGGGGCCGGGAGTGGGGCTGGAGCTGGTGCTGGGGTGGGGGACTGGGAGAGGGCTGGGGCTGTGGTTGGGTTCAGGGTGGGGCTAGGCTGGGCTGGTTGCAGGGCTGGGGCTCGGCGGTGGCTGGGGATGGGCTGGGCCTGGGCTGGGGCTGGGACTGGGTCCAGGGCAGGGGCTGGACTGGGGCTGGGGCTAGGCTGGGGCAGGGCTGGGGCTGGGCTGGGGCTGGGGGCTGGGTCCAGGGTGGAGCTGTGTCCAGGGCTGGGGCAGGACTGGGTCCGGGCTGGGGCTGGGGCTGGGCTGAGGGCAGGGCTGGGGCAGGGCTGGGGATGGGGCTGGGCTGGGGCTGGGTCCAGGGCTGTGGCTGGGCTGAGGCTGGAGCTGGGCTGGGGCTGTGGCTGGAGCTGGGCTGGGGCTGAGGGTGGGGCTGGGGATGGGTCCAGGGCTGGGGCTGGGCTGGGGCTGGGTCCAGGGCAGGGGCTGGGCTGGGGCTGGGGCTGGGCCGGGGCAGGGCCGGGGCAGTGGCTGGGCTGGGGCCGAGGGTGGGGCTGGGGCTGGGGCTGGGGCTGAGAGCAGGGCTCAGCTAGGGCTGGGGCTGGGGCAGGGGCCGGTGCTGGGGGACAGGGCTGGGGCCAGAGCTGGGGGCAGGGCTGGGGCCGGGCTGGGGCTGGGACTGGGGCAGGGCTGGGGCTGGGCTGGGGGCAAGGATGGGGTTTGGGCTGGGGCTGGGCCAGGGCTTGGGCTGGGCTGGGCCAGGGGCTGGGCTGGGGTAGGGCTGGCGCAGGGCTAGGCCTGGGGCTGGGCTGGGGCCGTGTCTGGGGCCGTGTCTGGGGCAGGGCTGGGTCCAGGGCTGTGGCTGGGCTGGGGCTGGAGCTGGGCTGGGGCTGAGGGTGGGGCTGGGTCTGGGCTAGGGCTGGGGCTGGGGCAGGGGCCGGTGCTGGGGACAGGGCTGGGGCCAGAGCTGGGCAGGGCTGGGGCCGGGCTGGGGCTGGGACTGGGGCAGGGCTGGGGCTGGGCTGGGGGCAAGGATGGGGTTTGGGCTGGGGCTGGGCCAGGGCTTGGGCTGGGCTGGGCCAGGGGCTGGGCTGGGGTAGGGCTGGCACAGGGCTAGGCCTGGGGCTGGGCTGGGGCCGTGTCTGGGGCCGTGTCTGGGGCAGGGCTGGGTCCAGGGCTGTGGCTGGGCTGGGGCTGGAGCTGGGCTGGGGCTGAGGGTGGGGCTGGGTCAGGGCTAGGGCTGGGCTGGGCCTGGGGCTGCAACTGGGGCTGGGTCCAGGGCTGTGGCTGGGCTGTGGCTTGGGCTGGGCTGGGACAGGGCTGGGGCTGTGGCTGGGGCTGGGCTGGGGCTGGGTCCAGGGCAGGGGCTGGGCTGGGGCTGGGGCTGGGCCGGGGGCAGTGCTGGGGCAGGGGCTGAGGGTAGGGCTGGGCTAGGGCTGGGGCTAGGGCAGGGGCCGGGCCTGGGGACAGGGCTGGGGCCAGAGCTGGGGCAGGGCTGGGGCCGGGGCTGGGGCTGGGGCTGGGGCCGGGACAGAGGCAGGGCTGGGGCAGGGCTGGAACTGGGGCTGGGCTGGGGGCAAGGTTGGGGCTGGGGCTGGGCTGGTGGCGAGGGTGGGGCCTGGGGCTGGGGCTGCGGACAGGGCTGGGGCTAGGGCTGAGGTAGGGGTAGGTCTGGCGCTGGATTGGGGCTTGGGCTGGGACAGGACTAGGCTTGAGGCTGGGGCCTTGGGCTGGGGCTGGGTTGGTTCAGGGCTGGGGCTGGGGCTGGAGCCAGGGCTGGGGCAGGGCTGTGGCTAGGCTGGGGCAGGGCCTGGGGCTGGGCTGTGGCTGGGGCTGGGGACAGGGCTGGGGCCACGCTGGGTCTGGGGCCGGGCTGAGGGCAGGGCTGGGGCTGGGGGCTGGGATGGGGCAGGACTGGGACTGGGGCAGGGGCACGGGCCGAGGCTCGGGACAGGGCTAGGGCTGGAGCTAGGGCAGGGCTGGGGCCAGGCTGGGGCTGGGTTCGGCTCAGGGCTGGGGCTTGGTCCAGGGCTGGGGCTGGGCTGAGGGCAGGGCTGGGCTGGGGCTGGGGCTGGGGCTGGGTCAGGGCTGGGCTAGGGCTGGGCTGGGGCTGGGGATGGGGATGGGTCCAGGGCTGGGGCAGGGCTGGGGCTGGGCTAGAGCTGGGCTGGGACTGGGGCTGGGCTGGGGCAGTGCTGGGGCTGGGCTGGGGCTGGGGCTGGGTCAGGGCTGGGCTAGGGATGGGCTGTGGATGGGGATGGGTCCAGGGGGCTAGGGCAGGGCTGGGGCTGGGGCTGGGCTGGGGCAGTGCTGGGGCTGGCCTGTGGCTGGGCTGGGACCAGGACTGGGCTGGGGCCGGGGCTGGGGCAGGGCTTGGGCTGGGGCTGGGGCTGGAACCAAGTCCTGGGCAGGGGCTGGGGCTGGTGCTGGAGCCAGGGTTGGGGCAGGAGCCAGGGCTGGGGCAGGGCTGAGGTCAGGCCTTGGGCTGCGGCTGGGGCAGGGGCTGGGGGCTAGGCTGGGGCTGGGCCTGGGGCTGGGCTGTGGCTGGGGCTCGGGACAGGGCTGGGGCCAGGCTGGGTCTGGGACTGGGGCTGGGGGCAGGGC